>NC_047625.1:1494846-1567772 GCF_004354385.1 Drosophila innubila | reverse complement strand
CATACATACATACATACATACGTGTACGCTGTTCAGTCCTTTTTGCATGTGTTCGTTTTGTCTGCACAGACACAGGGAGACGAGACACCTATGTGCACAAATATATATATAATATATATACACGATTTATGTATAAGTTCAAGTGGGTGGTTAGATTGGGGCAGATTTACGAGCATGAGTACGAGTACTCAAATATATATGTTTGTATGTATGTTTGTAGGAACAATATGCTTAAATAGCAGCATACACACATTTGCATCCAAATATTCAAATTACTATCATATATGTGTACATATTTATGTACATACAATCAACGAACTGAAAAGGATGTGTGAAAACGTTTCCCTGTAAGAATTTCAACAAATAATTATAAGAACTCAAATTTGGGTGGAAAAAAATAAGCATATGTATACAAATTATTAAACCAAAATGAGCAAAAATGCTATTAGGAATTTCGAATGTGTAATTAAAAATACCATTTTTAAAAAGATATTTATATTTCGACACTTTTTCAACTAAATAAATTCCAGACAAATGCGTATTTAAAAGAAAATATATCGTATTTCGCATTACAAATTATAATTGAAGTTTAATCTATATTTTTGCTCATATTATATTAATTAACTAGAGATTTCCTTATTAAATGATATTTTGATTCAAATTTTTTGTTTTTTTTTTTTCATTTTTTTTTAATTTTTCGAATTATATTCTTTGTTTTAATAATACCGAAAATACAAAATTGGATAAAAAAAATAAGGACTTAAAATGTAGTAAGCTAAAAAATAAGCAAAAATGTAATCAAGAATTCAAAATTTTAAATTACAAATATCCAACAAATGAAATTCCAAACTTCAAGCTTTTTTTATTTTATATATATTTTTTTTATATATTATTTTACATATATATATTATTTTATATTTTTATATATATCTTTTTAAAAGCATTGTTTTTAAACTTTTATATTGTATTCTTTGATTTAATAATGTAAATATCTAAAAATATGATAAATATAAATAAGGAAATAAAATTTAGTAACCCAAAATTAGCGATAATGTTTTAAACGATATTAAAATTTAAAATTAAAAATTAAATATGTTTTTAATAAATTATGTTGTGTTTGCCTATTATAATTATAAATCAAATCGAGTTTATATTTTTGTTCATATTATATTAATAAACTAAAGTTTTCTTTATTAAATGATCATTTTATTGGAATTTTCTAGTATTTTTTAATTTTTTTTATATTGCTTTCCATGTTTCTTTTTTTAGTTCTTACAACAGAGCATATCTATACACATGTGCATGGGTGTACTTATGTATATGCATAAATATGTATGTTATTGTATGGTTGTATTTTGCAACTGTACCAGAAACTTAAATGCCAATAATTACGAAAGAACAACACCAAGAACAAGAACAACAACAACAGTGCAAGCAGTGCAAGCAGTGCAATAGGCAGATTTGTTTTGTCATCATCATAACCGAAAATGCAGCCAAGCTGTCTGCGTCGCAGCTGACGCTGAAGCTGAAGCAGAAGCTGAAGCTGGAGCCACGCCTTTGCATTCGCTGCCTGGTGTCATCTTCCCCAGTTACATGCCTTTCCCCCTTCCCCAGCCACAGCCCCAGCCCCTTTCGCTGTATGCGAAGTTTAGAGTTACGGTAAGCAGCGGTAATAAGAACGCCATAAACGAGCGTGAGTGAAACGGAAAAGCAACCGATTCAGGCATTAGCAACAGCAGAAAAGCAGCAGCGACAACAGCAGCAGCAGCAGCAGCAGCATGCACAGGAACAAAAACAATGGAGAGTGGAAGTAGAATCATTGCCACTAAGTTCAAGTCCAACGCACCCATCTCGCTCACGCCCATTCGAATGGAGAGCGCGTATTACTTTTTTTTTTTGCCTACAAGAGAGCAACTGATTTTCGGGAGAGTGCTCAAGAGACAGAGACAGCGCGACAGCTATAAGGACTGAGAGTAGCTTTTAATTAGTGTTGGCAAATAATAAAGAGAGAGAGCGAGCGCAAGAGAGAGGAACAGTTAACAAAAACTGCTTTTTTTGCAATAATAATACTTTAAAAAAAATTTTAAAAAAAACGAAGGATGAGGGATGAGGGAGTCTCAATGCCATTTACATATTTGTTTTCTTCTTTGTACCCTTTTTTGTTTTGTTATTCTTACTATGCAATACAATAGTAGTTGCACACACACACACACACACACATACACTCTCACTACTCACTTTGCCAATTCTCTCTCGCTCTCTTTAAGTAGGAGACAAAGTGGCAGCGACGAATTCGTTCTCCTTATTTCAACGTCTTACACACACACATTTATACACATAAGTTGCTCCCATCTCCAGCAGTGCGGGCATAAATATAATGTAAATAAATAATTTATACATAATGCGCTGACTGCGCCGTCTTCTACTTGCTATTCGTGCTCTGTCTCTCTTTCACACATTACATTTTGCGTCGACGTCGACGTCGTGTTCTATGGCAACGACACCGTATCTACCACCACCGACTGCGCTGTCGCTGTCGCTGCCGCTGCTGCTGCCGCAGTCTCAGTTTGTTGTGGGTGTTTCTGCTAGTGCTGTTGTTGTTGTTGTTGTTTTTTGTTGTTGTTGCTGAGCACCAAGACCAATGCGCTATTCGTTGTCGCTGGAAAGGGACAACGACAGCGAGGGTGAATGAGCTTAAGTTGGAGTTGGAATTGGAGTGAGTTGCAGTTGGAGTTGGAGTTGGAGTAGGAGTGAGTTCGAGTCCGCGCTCAGGAGCATAAAGTACACAATTACAAGAGTCTGTCTACCATACCATAGCCTTTTACATTTTTCATCTCTTCTTTTTTCATATTTCCTTGCGCTCAGATTTCTTATTTTGCTTAGACATTTTCTTCTTATTTTAGATCCTTCTCTGCCCACTCTCTCTCTTATCCCTCTCAACCCCCCCTGGACCTTTATTGTTTCTACTTCTGCTTCTTTCCATTTGTAATCACTCTGTGTCTGTGCTGTGTGTGTGTGTGTGTGTGTGTGTATTTGCCAGTAAGTTTGTTGTTGTTGCGGCTGTGTGACGGAAAATAGACAATAGATAATATTTTGATGTATGTGTATGTACATATTTAAGCTCACACATATACATATTTACTTGAATCTGTAAAATACGTAAATTTCTCAAACCGGTTCATGAACCGAACTTTGGAAATATATATTTTTTGTACTTAAATCAAACGAATTCCTTAATAAAAACGGTTCGGTTCAAAAAAAAAAAAATAATTTCAAAAATTTCATAAAAAATAATAATTAAATCTTCATTTTCATGAAATTTAACAAAAAAGCAATTGGGAAATAAAATTTAAAAAAATGGGTTCGGTTTAAAAAATAATAATTATAACAATTTAATCTCATTTCTTCAATTTTAGGTAAAAATTATTAATTGAATAAACAGTTTTTAATCATTTTTTTATAGCAATTTGTAATCAAAAAACAATTGGAAAAATAAAATTAAAAAAAGGGATGAGTTAAAAAAATATTTTTAATCATTTAATGCCTTTTTTTAAATTTCAATTGTAAGCTCGCGAATTTAACCGAAATCTCAAAATTTAAATCTTGGAATTTTGAAGAATTGCAGCCTAGACAAAATGTTCATACACATACATACAAATCTATACATATGTATATACAGATATTAAAAAAGAGTATTAGAAATTTACATGTGAATGTGTGTATGTAAGTATGTATGTATGTATGTGCGTGTGTATGTATACAAAACAACAAAGCATATTTCTACCTGTCACGATTCAGTCTACGATTCTATAGACAAACATACGTAAATTCATATATACATATATGCATACATACAGCGGGTGGCTGATTCTGTGTGTGTGTGTGTGTGTGTGTGTGTGTATTTGAAAGATAAATAAATTGTCCTTCTTGAGTTTTTGTTGCCTTTTTTGCTTTCGCATTTTCTTCTGTGTATAATTTTTGTCTGCGAATTACCGGCAGAGACGCTGGCAGAGATGCCAGCAACTCATACACACACACACACGCATTGACTATGTACATAGAAAGCCACCTTCAATCTCCACACACACACACACACACACACACACACACACACACACACACACACACACACACACACACACACACACACACACACACACACACACACACACACACAATATTCGTACAAAAAAACTTTTTTATTTTGTGTCGTTTTTTTTTTATTTTTTTTATTTTAATTTCGTTGTTCGGCTTTATCGATTTTGTTGCCTTCCACTTCCTTTTTTGTTGATTCCCATTTACATGTCTTGGGGTTAGCGGGAAAAAGGAAAGAGGCAAGTGGAAAAAGGCAAAAGGGGAGTGGAAAATGTGAAAACTCATTTCTCGTAAGAATTGGCTGAGCAGATGTGCATATTCATACATACACACACACACATACACACATACTCACATATGATCATTTGGACAATTAACTATTTTGACAATCTATTGATATCAAATATTTGTATATGATCAAAAACACATACAAAAATCAGTTGTAAATTTTTGATTTATTTAAAAAACATAAATTAGTACATTTGAACAAGTAATTATTTTGACAAAATCATTTTATCACATATTTGCTTTTACAAAATAATTAAATCCAACAAATTGCATTATTTAGTTTTTAATTTAGTAAAAAAAAAAACACATTTTTGAATTAGTCAAAACAATTAGTTGACTTACTGTATATAACTACTTACTACTTTTTTTAATTTCTCAAATTGTTATTTTTTTATTCATTTTCGGTAATATTTATACGCAATATTTAAAAAATCAACCGTGAATTTTTGATTTAGTCAAAAGAATTATTTGAATAACTGTACATATGTACCTACTTACTATACCTTACTACCTTACTTACTATGACAACTTACTACAGTTGGACAAGTAATTATTTTGACAACATTTTAACAAACAGACCTCAATATTTATTTTTTTATCAATAAAAACCAAAGGCTGCAAACCTCCAAAATATTGTTAAGGGTTCGGTACGGCGGCTCGAACCATAGAGCCTGAACCCAAGGTTTGAACCCATTTCATACAAAAAAATACTTCTATTGTTTTATATTTTTCTCTACTATTTGAACTAATTACAATTATTTTAAATAAATCAAATTTTAATGCTAATGCCCCGGTCAGACGAAAATTTGACAGCGTCGGTCGAAAACCGATGATCACCGATGGAAATAGAGCACGGCTCTCGGTGTCGGTCAAATGCCTACTATCTTAAAGCATTTTTTGTATGAAATTATTCAAAGTGTGACCAGACACTGTGAAAACGAAAACCGTTGGCATTTTTGTTTGACATCCGATGTGAATTGTGTGAATGGAATAATTTAGTGTCGGTGAAAAAGTGTCGGTTAAAAAGTGACCGTCTTAAATATGACTTTTTTTTAATCCGAATTCTCAAATAATTGCGTAATATAAGAAAGCCAATTTATTTATTTAATTATTTTTTAGGACCAAACCTTTTTTTTGGAAATAGGTTCGGTTCGGGTTCGCAATGTAAATAATTTCAAGGGTTCACTTCATGATCCGGTTCAGGCTGCTTTATAACCCGAACTGAACCGGTTTGCAACCTTGATAAAAACACATAAAAAAAGTAAACTTTAAATTTTTACTTAGTAAAAACAGTTAGTTGACTTACTGTGTGTAACTAACTACAAGTATTTGTTTTGACAGAATTATTATTTTAGAAATAATTGAATGCAACAAATCTCAAGATTTATTTTTGAAATGAATAGCAAAAAATTTAAAAAATATTTTGTAAATTATTTATTTACTAAAATTCGACAAATATTTATTTTGACAGAAAAATGATTTCAAAATTATTTAAAGAAATAATTACATACATATACCTACTTATATACAAGAGATAGAATTATTTATTTTTAAATTTAAAGGCAACAATTACTTGACTAACTGTATGTACACTTGAGTGTGTAGGCTTGTGTACATATATTTGTGTGTGTGTGTGTGTGTGTGTGTGTGTGTGTGTGTGTGTGTGTGTGTGTGTGTGTGTGTGTGTGTGTATGTAAATGTCGACACACCCACAGTGCCAATTGAAAAATAACTGACATACAAATAAATATATCGAAAAAAGAGCAATTTTTGATAAGCTTTCATCTTGTGGCAGCATTAATATCGAAATCGCTATCGATATCGGTATCGGTATCGGCATGAGTGCTTTGTTTCAATTGGCCAAGTGACAAGTAAATAAATATATGTATATTTTTACATATATAAGCAATACATAATTTACAACATGCTGAGCTTTATTTGACTGGCTAATTGCTCTTCAGAATGTGTGTATGTACATACTATATGTATGTATATATGTATATAGGTAATTATAATTAGTATTTGCACATTGCGCTCCTCCCTTTTAAGACGATAACGAATCACAAAGTGAGTGAGCTGAGTTCAGCCAGTAACTGTGACTCTGCCTCTGATTCTGACTGTAACTGTGACTGTGTGAGGGCGAAAAGGAGCAATTAACTTGCCATACAAAAACATTATCACTCTCTCGCGGGCATCACACACACACACATACACACACACACACATACATATCAACAGACAGACGCAGCTGCTGCTGCTGCGTGAGCAAAGTTGGAAGCAGCGACAGCGACAGCGGCAGCAGCAGCAGCAGCAAAAGCCGACGTATAGTTGAGTCAAAAGCAAAAACAAACAAGCAATACACATGAGCATGAAACATGTAGTGACAGCGGCAACAGCGTCTATAGCTGGGTGGGTGGGGAGATTGCTCGGTCGGTGTGTGTGGGTGGTAATACCCGGTAGGGGCCGCACGACGAGCGACGACCAATCAAGTCTCGAGTTGGCGTTGTCGCGCGCACTGTTGCTTTACTCTTCTCTTCTCCTGTGCAAGAGTGCGGCTACAGCATCTACAGCAGCAGCAAAAACGAAAAGCAAGAGAGCGCAGCGCATCGCATCGCATCGCTTAAGCTCTCTCGCACGCAACTCTCTCTCTTAATTCTGTCAACGTGATTATGGACATTGTTTTTATTTCGACTCTGCACAAATACAAGCAAACACGAACTCAAACCCGAACTCAACGACGATTGCGCGTACGAGTTATAATAGAGAGAGAAATGGTTTGCTTAATTACTAAGATTAAGCGTGCACACACTTATATACTGGTATATATATATATATATATATATAGTAAATTATATGTATGTACTGGAAGTGCCTTGTCATTGGCTAATTAGAGCTCGTTGGTAATTAACTTCGTGAAAGGGTGATTTGGCGTCGGCGTCAGCGTCGGCATCGGCGTCGGCATCAAAGCTCCAAAGTCATTTTAATTGGCTACAAAAACATTGCTCCATTTCGAAGAGCGAATGTGAGCGTTACAAAGGGAGGATTATAAATGACATGCTGTAATGCTGAAAACACTCGTGTTCAAAACAATATCAACACCTAAGTAATTGTTTTGCTCATACAAAAAGGATACAGACATTTATTGTTTTTATACCTAAACATATTTCAAACCAATGACTGTCATTAATTCTTTTAAGCAACTGCAAATTAACCATATTTTTAATTTAAATAGTAAAATTTTCCTACAATTAACCATTTTTCATTTTTTCCATATTTTATAACTTTGTCGAATCTCAAGGAATTTTAATCAGTAATGTCGTTTAAAACATAACTTGACTTCCAAATTGTTGCTGCATTTAAATTATTTGATAATTAAGGGCTATTTTTTCAAAAATTATACATTTTCCTTTGCACGTTTTTGGATTTTATAACCATAAAAATGTTATAGTAAAGAACAACTTTGTTTTTTTCTTAAGTCATCTCAACCAAACTGACAGATTGTGTACTTGGATAGGTCTTCTACATCCTAACCAAATTAGGATAGATTGTCTATTGATTTGACAACTTTCTTCGAACATTTCAATATAATCGGCTAATGTAATAGATAGTTTTAGAGATTTGTGACTTACCAACTGTTAATGGATCCGAATACAAGTAATTCTCCTTCGCTTTTGACTCATTTAGAGCCTCTGGCCAATTCCGATTCCAAATCCAATTTTGGATCCGATTTCGATTGGGTTTATGTATTCCTCGGATTATGTTGGCCTCGATGTTTACCATTTATATATAGATGTTGATATTTTTTGATTTACATTTTGTTGTCGAGTTGTTTTCTTAGTTGTGATTTACTTAAGTTACATTTCTTGTTTTAGGGGTTGTGCTTTTTTTATTTATTTGTATTTTGAAGTTTTATTAGCGAACGTATTTTTGTATTTTGTACTGTTTTAATTTTGTTATATATTCTTAAATGTTATAGGAACTTTTAATCGAGCGTGTAGTGTGACGAGTTCAAACTGGATTGCACCTGAAATCAATTAATCAATCATTATATACATATATGTATATATATATACCTGTGAGTATTCGCACAGTGTTCGCAAAATACAGTTCCCCCAACTGTCATTGGAATGTTTTCATTATTTTCTTCTCTGTTTTGTTTTTTTGTTTGACCGGAAGCGAGTTCGGTCTGTAGAAATGCCGTATGTGATCAAGAAAAGGAACATTGAGATACAGGATACATTGAGATCCGACAATCGAAAGCGAAACAGAAACAGCAACAGCAACAGAAGGAGAAGGAGAAAGAGGCACAGAAAGAGAGTGGTGAAAGAAACAGATGAAATAAGGGTGCGGGTGTAATTGCCATGACCGTTGGCAGGTGACAGGTGACAGGTGACCGACCTGCTCCTGTTTCTGCTTCTACTCCTGTTCCTGCTCCTTTTCCAGTGTTCCCGTTTCAACAATAACATATAGTATTATCAAGCTTGCATTCATTTCATTCATACATTTGTGCAGGGAACAGGCAAATCCGTGGTAACGGTACAATTATATTTACTACTAATTTGCATGTTCCTCATTCCTATGAAATCTAGAGCCTCCTTACACTCAAATAAACCATAGAGTTTTCTCTCTGTAGCGTAAAGTGTAGAGTGTACGGCTCTACCGATAAGTCAAGTCTACGACTTTTAGAGAGAATTCTACAGTAGAGGTGTCAAAATACACTAGTGTTTAGCTTAAAAATATATTAACACGGCTCTACACTAACTATACATAGCTCGACCTATAGCTCTACACTCTCTTTAAAAAGCCCTTATGTGTATACGAGCCTCTTATCATATTTATTTTAATATCAGACATCATATGTCTATCTAAAAATATGGAATATATTGTAATATTGTAAGATTGAAGCCATTGTTGGCAAGAGTTTTGACTCTGGTTGGAGAATGGAAAAATCACTTAAACCAAGTGAAAGTTAAATTAATTTAAAAAAAAAAAACTCAACTACTGATATGCTTTCGTGAACTGTCATTCACGGAGACCCACACTTACTCAAGTAATTGTTGTGACCAATATTCAAATTTAGCTTTTCTAGATTGTTACTAGTTGCTTATGATTAAGAGAACAAGGAAAATTAAATATGTGAAATTTGTTTTCTTTATCAAAACAATATATATGTGAAAACAATGTATATATTAGAGAGCAGTCTCTCAGGTTGAAGGACACTGATTTCACAGGTCTGCACGGAAAATACAAATTGAACAGTTAACCGAATTTCGAAAATATATTTCTATTTGTAAAAAATATGTGTAGAACTATTTTTGAGTTACTGTAACATTATAATTTGCTTAATGCCCAAATTTTCATAGTTTTCAATTTGAGTTTTTTATTATTTCGGTTTAATATTTTTTAATTATACACTTTTTCCACAACTTTATTTGAGAAATGTTTTTTAACTGTTCGTAGTTGACACTAAATAAATGAATAAAGTATACAAAAATTGCTTATACCCGATATAAATTGTCAAAAAAAAATTAAGTATTGTCTTAATGAATAAATTTATTGAATGCATTAATAAATAAATATTTAATTAATAATTTCTTTTATGAATTACGAGCTTTAAATTTTTTAAAGTATATTACTATGATTATTATAAATAAAAAAAATTACAAGATATGTTGCAAAACAATTGATAGATTACTTTAAATGAATATTTAATTAATATTCAAATCTTTAATTAAAGGATGTGCACTAAAACACATTCTACAGAGTTTTTTTTTTCCAAAAAAGGCAGAAACAACAAAAACAAGATCAAGTGCAATATGCCTAATGTATAAATGTCTCCACCTAGTTACATATACATATATATATATATATATATATATATATATATATATATATATATTTACATATGTACATATGTATGAATATATGTAAATATGTATTCTTCTTTTATTTTATTTTGGTGTGCAAGCTGCAGACGCGAAAGATGGAAAGAAAGAGAGAGAGAGAGACTAGATATAGCGATTCGTTCGATACGCCCGCCGATTTAATTTGCCAACTTCTGCTTTTTGCATTTTTTAATATCAACACTTTTACTCCTACTTGCTTATAACGAGCGAGACAGTTGTCTCTTTTCCCTCATGCATGCACACACACGCACACATGTTTAGTCTCTGTCACACACACACACACACACACACACATACACATGCACACAGACGCACACACAAAAGACTTTAACACTATCACATAAAATGTGCACATGTATTCGGCGGCGTTTTTGCATACACACACGCACACACATATGTACTTAGTTCTCTTATGGACCACGTGCCTCATTATTTTGTTGAGAGCACATCAATATCGCTGCTATGCTCTCTCACCCCTTTTTCTATGCGCATCTTCCTTCCCGCTCTGACGCGCTCCACTCACTTTGAATGCTTCACTCTTTACACACACACAGCCACACAGTCACACGTACTCTCAGTTTGGAATGCAATTAAAAAGCTTTTGCCCTGTGTCTTTGTTGTAGCTCTCTCTCTCTCTCTCTCTCTCTCCCTCTCGTCTCTGCTCTTGCGATACATCTTGCGTCTCTTTTCATTTAGCCTTTGATTTACATATTTATTGTATTGTATTGTATTGTATGGTATTGTACAGTGGTAAATAAATATGCAGATATGTACACATATGCAAATTATTGTACATATTTACTAGTCTACGTATATATCGCACTAATTGATGCAAGTTTTTTTAGATTCCTTATTCCTTATCCAGGAACAGGAACAGGCACAGGAATACAAAAGAAAATAGGAACAGTTGCTGCGGTTGTGGTTTACAACCTGTGTCTCCTTTTTTGTCCAGAGTTAATAATAATTTCCCACATTTAATTGGAGTAATTTTTTTTAGAATTATTATTTGGCATTTGGCAAAGCCAGAAAGACATATATTTATTTTTGACGCGAGCTTGCATTCAAGGTTATTATTTCTATATGCACGATATGTATTTAATTAGTTGTTAATAATATCACAAATTGCGTTTAATCAATTGCTATTACACAATGCACAGTTAAGCACAATATACACCTTCAGGTATTTTATAGGTTTTCAGATACATTTCATTCGAGAATCGTTTTTGTTATTTTTATTATTATTATTATTATTTATTATTATTATTGGATGCATTTTTCAGTTTCACTCTCGGTTAGATCATTTATTCTCACATCTTTTCGAGTTTCAATCATAATATCATTATAATCATACGTGTATATAAAAATTAAATATACATATTTTTTATTTTGCATGTAATTATATTTTTCAATTATTTTTTAATGCATCTTTTTTTTCAGTGATTTTGATATGTAGTTGTTTTTGTTTTTGTTGTTGTTATTTTTGTGTCGCACTATCCGCTGTACCTCGAAAACGTGAACCTGGCCGCTTCCACCGTCGATTTCATACTACCAATTGTATCTGTATCTTCAATTTTTTGTATCTTCAAGATACGTTTTTTCACCCCAGCAAAGAGCGATGCTCTCTCGCGAGCGAGCAGAGAGAGAGAGCGGCTGAGAGCGTAACCGTAACCGGAATCACTGTACTGCAGAGAGTGAGTGAGTGAATAGGTGAGTGGGTGAGCGCGAGAGCGAGAGCGAGCAAGAGAGCAACGAAAGTCGCGAGAGAGCGAGAGCGAGAGCGTGTTTGGTAATGGGGTAATTATTACCACGCAGAGTGGTAATTAGGCGGGAATGAGACAAAATATGTGATAAAACAAAGTACCAATGAGCTTTTTTGCGTGCGGGAGCGTGAGCGCCTATGCGTCTGTGTTTGTGTCTCATGCTCACGTGTATGCCTGTGTGTGCGTGTGTGTGTGTGTGTGTGTGTGGATGCTCATGTGCGTGTAGATGTGCTTGCTCCCAATGTGGGAGTAGTCCAGGCAATGGCAATCATCGTTCATTATTTTTGTATAACTACCGCCGGATGTTGCACTTATGTACATATGTATGTATTCATATACGTGTATGTATGTAAGTCCACTCGCTCATCAGTTATGTTGCCTTTTAAAGATGTATATAGAGATATATTTAATTTTATTATCTCCTATCCTTATATATTAATGCAGTAGACGTAACTAAATTCTTCACATTTCTTTTAAAGATATATATTGAGATATATTTCTTTTGATTATCTCCCATCCTTGTATATCAATGCACTAGTCACAGCTAAATTCTTCACATTTCCATTCTTATGCTATAAGTGTTTATTAACCTATTGTTCTGACGTTAGGTTATTATGATTTTTTATATATTAAATACAGGGACGATAAATAATGATTTTTTTTTTTTTTTTTTTTTAATTTTAAATGAAAAAATCATTTACTTCTAGTAACCTTAAAAGAACGTAAGATTTTGATAAATTTGTATTTATTGATCTTCAAACTTATGTTTTTTTTTTGTTTTTCTCATAAAAAAATGATTATTTTTTAGCAAAAAAATAAAACTCAAGATATAATCATTATTTTTGTGTAATCAGAAATAATCATTATTTTTATAAAACAATAATAAAACTTATAAAATAATGATAATCCTCTTAGTTTTATTTTTTTTTTATTATTTCATGAGTTTTATTTATTTTTGGCCAAAAGTAATACTCAAGCTTGACTAGGAATACATACATTTGCGTACATTTTACCTATAAAAATAGTCAAAGTAACAACTTGAGTTTTATTTCAGATCGAAAAACTACGGCTCAGGAAATAATAATTATTTTATAGGTTTTATATTTTTGCTCAAAAATAATCGTAAGTGAAATAATAAAAATCATAAATAATGATTATGTTGTAATTTTTATAATAAAACTTATAATGATTACGGTACCTGGTTAAATATATTCTATATTTATGAAAGTATCAAGCCGAATCAAATATCGGTTTATGTTAATGTTTCGGTTATATTTGTATTTTGGTTTTCTGTCTGTTATAAAAACGGTTATTCATGCATATATAAAAAAGAAAAACTTTTGAATAACAGAATAACTGTTTAATATGATCGACATTCAAATTTAAAAAACTATCATTTCCTCTTAACGACATAATTAAATTAATTTTGTTTATTATTATTATATTCTAGCACTACAAGGATAAAACTTAAAAGCTAGTCACTAAAATATGTTTATAAGTATTTGAAAAATTAAGGTTACATTATTATTAGATTTAGTTGGCAATCAACAGTTTTTACTTATACTAATTCCTTTTTGTTTTCATTAAATTTAGATTTCGATTTATGCACAAATTTGTAAGATATATTTAATATAATATCTTAGTACATATATAAAGTAAATAAATATACATATGCTTACACTATTTTTTTTGTTACCTTCAATTTTGTTTTATTGACAGGATCACTATATACAACCTATTTTTTAACATACCAAATATTAAACTAAGTGTTGAATAATTTGCCGATTTTAATAAATTAATATAAATAAATTCATATATTTTTCTCTATTATAATAATAAACATACTCGTATAAACAAACTTGATCCATATTTATGCTATATTGATGCTAATAAATCGCACCCAATTATAAGTGAATAATAGTAGAAATTAGTTTTCACGATGGTTATATATATTTTATATATAGTAGGGAAATATTTCCACTACTAGTATTTATTTGTAACACTTGTGAATCTAAATATAAGAATGCAAATGACAATTTCACATAGAGAATTTTAAAAGTGTCTTTACACAAATTCTAATACATACATGATTTTTGTCGGCTATTCAATTCTTTAAAATAATTGAACTAAGTCCCTTAAATTCTTTTCTAAAATCTTAATAAATAAGTATTAAATTATATATTGAATTAGAAGAAAGCATTTTAAAGTAAATAAAATTTAAATGACAATTTTATTAATTAATTAAATTTCCAAAATAAAATTGTTTTAAAACTTTTTAAATTAGTTTAACTGCTCGCTTCGCTCCCGAAATTGAAACGTGATAAAGAGGAGCACTTCTAATAATTTTCTTGAATAAAATTCTTTTACGCAATTATAAATTACCGTTCTACTTCAATAATTGGAACACTTGTTAATTAGGAAAACCTGGTATTTCGGACTTTCAATTATTTAACAATAAAATATTCTGTAACACGGGCACCACACAAAATTATTGATTCTGAAATCTGTTCATAATATCGTGTTTGTATTTAAGAATAGAATAAACGTATCATAGTATAAAAATTGCAAGTGAAGGCATTTCAACTGCAGTTTTTGTCGTTTAAGAGCAAAGGCTCGCTTTTTCAACATTGGATTTATTCGACTGTTTTTTTTTCCTTACTTCTGATGGATCAGTAATCAGTACCTGCTAAATGACATAATAATTTCTTATAAAAATCAGACTACTACTAAGCAATTATTATCAGTTATTTGAGAAGAATTTTAAATTTTTAGTTGTTGAAAATTTCCTGCTCAATGTACCAAGTAGCAACAAATGTATATAATACAACATTTTTTGAAAGAGAAAAGAATAATTATATTCACGCTTCCAGCTGCCCCTGCAATTGGACTTTGGGAAAATCGCCAGATTTGGTGGGAAAAAGCCGGATTTGGCGGGAAAAATCTAGATTTGGCAGAAAAATTTGAGACTTGGCGGACAAAAGCGAATCTGTGAGTTTGGTTGAGGCAACTTAAAAAACACAAAAGTGTTTCATACAAATCTTATTATGATCCCGATTAATCCTATGACAGCTATTTTGACCAATTTGTTAAATATCGTAAAATTTATCAAAATGTTAATAAAATAAAATAAAACAAGTGGGAAAGGTTATAGTCGAGATCCCGACTATAGGATACCCGTTACTTAACTTAAATATGTATAAAAGTATTTTTTAAGAATTTTTTTTTTTAAGAAAAAAGGATTTTGTTATTATTAATTTTTGTTATTTTATGTTGCCTGAATCCAGTTGAGAATTCTTAGGCACAAGAATGACAGAAAAGTTTGCTTGGCATATTGTGTTGCTGTTGTTACTTAGTTGTCGATTCAAAAATTTTAAATTAGCAACTTCTTCAGGTTTATAATTTTGCTAAATGTCAATCCCCTTGGTTAGCGACCTCTCTATATGGTAACCGGTGACTTGACACGCTCAACAACATACTACACTTGCATAAATGCAAGGAGTATGCTCAATACGATTCGATAGATGCCAGTTCCATCATCATTGAAGATTCATCGGTACCATTTGGGTTGAGTCGAGTAGCGATTCAAGCCGAATGCCATATTTGCGTCGTCAGAACCAGTTGAGAATTATTTGATGCATTTTTGTTGTC
Source organism: Drosophila innubila (assembly GCF_004354385.1). Lineage (NCBI taxonomy): Eukaryota > Metazoa > Arthropoda > Insecta > Diptera > Drosophilidae > Drosophila > Drosophila innubila. The sequence goes on along the minus strand of NC_047625.1, from coordinate 1,552,075 downwards.
TAACAATATTAAAACTATTGCATACTCTAAGGAGCTAATTTTGATTCAAGAGCTTCGGCATGTTAATACTGCTGTTCTACTTGTTCGATCTTGCTGCGATTTTATAGGATAATAGATAATAGCAACTTGCAACTCTAATGCCCACAAAAACGTATTATCTTAAATACTGTGGGTGTGGTGGTTTTTCGCGATTTGCGAGGGCGGAGGGGGGCGTGATAAAAATGTAAGACAAACTTGACCTGCGTGGTGTGTAGAGAAATCTGCGAGCCAAATTTGGTTATTCTATCTCTTTTAGACTCTGAGATCCTTTTGTTTAAAGAAATTACTTTGAAAACATTAAATCGCCATAACTGCCGTTCTACTTGTCCAATCTTGATGCAATTCAGTGGGATAATAGATAATACTAACAGATAACGTTTATTTTCACAAAAAACGTATTATCATAAGAACTGTGGGTGTGGTGGTTTTTCGCGATTTTCGGGGCGGAGGGGGGCGGAGGGGGGCGTGGCTTAAATTTGAAACAAACTTGATCTGCGTAAGGTATATAGAAATCTGTCTGTCAAATTTGGTTACGCTATCTCTTATAGTCTCTGAGATCCCTTTGTTCAAACAGACGAGCAAAAGGTTTTTCGCTATTTGCGGGGGCGGAGGGGGGCGTAGCTTCAATTTGAAACAAACTTGATCTGCGTGGGGTATATAGAAGTGTGTGAGTGAAAGTTTGGTATCTCTATCTCTTATAGTCTCTGAGATCCTTTTGTTCATACGGACGGACGGACAGACGGACAGACGGACAGACACACATGGCTATATCGACTCGGCTATTGATGCTGATCAAGAATATATATACTTTATAGTGTCGGAGATGCCTCCTTCTCCCTGTTACATACATTCCAACGAACACAATATACCCTTTTACTTATTTTTTAAGTAACGGGTATAAAAATAAAAATAAGATCTTTCTCGTTCTGGGTTCGAACTCGCGACCACGTGACCGTGAATCAACGACACCATTCTCTGCACTGAAACATCAACAAAAATGCAAGAAAACAAACAGTAATTTTGATTTAAAAAAAAAAAAACAAATAACAATAAATTTAAAAAAAAAAGTAATATTTGCCTGGGCTGAAACCGGCAGGTATTGAACCCGTGAAGCCTTGCACGTGAGTCTAACACTGAATACTGCGCTTGACCAAACTCTACTACATGTAAACTAAAAATACGTGTGAATTTTGACCTCGATTTAGACGCACTTGCAGGCCAAATTTTCTAAATCGCGGCCTTACCTCCCGATGAAATTATCTTAAGTTTATTGTTCCAAAATTTCAAGTTTGTATCTTGAGCGGTTTGGCCCGTACAATGATATATGGATGAGTGAATGAATGAATGAATGTACTGGGCGAAGAATTTTATATATATAAGATATATTAAATTAGAAGGAAGCGCCTTTCAGAACATTTCCTGAAATAGTTGGAGTATATATAATAGAAGTAATAGTTTAATAGTGGTAAGTGTGTAAATAATTAGTAAGAGTAGTTTAGTATTTGCAAAAATGAGACACTGGATAGGAATAGGTCTAAAATATTTTCAGGTTGTAATTCCGTTCTGATTGAAAGCTTTCAAAGCTTTTACTGTCTTAAAGTGTGAATTTCACACGTTTATACTAGCTAATAATAATAATAATATGTATTGTGAAATTGCCAATGAAGATGTCAAACTTGAAGCTGAATTATACAAATATTTTGTAAATATTGAGGCCCTTAAAAATAAAATAAAAACATAAATAGATACGTGGTATTTAAATACATAGAAGACTTTCACACATTAATTTTAAGATACAACTAAGTCAAATTTGTATTTTCATTTGAGAAAATGAAATAAAATTAAAGACTATGCATTTGAATTTAAAATATGAAACAAATTAATATTTAAATAAAATAAAGTAATTAGTTTTTAACGTCAAAGCTTTAAAATTGGTAGCTATTTAAATATTTAATTTGCTATTATTAAATGGGTTGTAAGGTTAAATATAATCAGAGAAATAAGAAAACAAAGAAGTAGTTGGGCTTAAAAGATTAAAATATGCTTTTTAATAGCTGCAAATAGAACTTTGGGTTAAATTCTCGAAAAAATCGTCACCGAGTACTCAATAAGGTTCATGCCAAAATAAATTTATTAAAACACGAAAAAAGAACAAAAGGGAATATTAATCCATAAACTGTCAAAGTTTTTTTTATTATTTATTTATAATTTAAATTGAATTCGACATTTTTTTTTCTTTTTTTTATGTGTTAGGGAACATTTGTTTTATTTGTTGACACGACTGTTGATAATTGTCAATATATCACTGCGGACCGCAGTTTGCGTTAGTGACGAAAGCATCACGAAGGGTGCGAAAGTCGACTAACAATATATACAGCTAAGTTGGAAAATTTGCTACGACTGTCCGATCAGATCGAGTTATATTCAGATCGAAAGGTTTAGTCCTAATTTACAAAATGACATACTAAAACATTTTCTAATTCACCGGGGTCATGAGATACGGGGGTGTAAGTGGGAGGGGAAAAATGAATATGATCGCAGCTTATGGAGCCGTTGGGGCTTTTTGGTAAATTTTTATACCTCGATGACCCAAATCCAACAACTGGTTCAAAGGATAACTAAATTTTAAGTTTTAAGAGGTCATCTCAAAATGAAATAAAAAGTCTGTTTGTTTGCTTGTCAGTTTGTTTGCTTGTCAGTTTGTCTGTTTGTATCAAAGCGCTAAAAAAGCTTAAATGTAATGATGGGGATTTATTCCATTTCGAAAATCAAGAAATGTTTGTTCTACGACTTTTTGAAAAAACCGCTAGTTTAGCGGAAAACCATAAGTCCCGGTAAAATTGAAGCTTCAACAGAGCAAACCATACACAATCTAATTTTCGCTTTTTTTTTATTAATTTATATTTGTAGATTAAACTGAATTTTGTTCGCCACAAAATTGGATATCAGAAATTTTGGGGCTAGAAATTGCTTTCGTCACTAGAATTTTACCTCGTGTAGAGGTTTTTTTTTGTGGGATAAATAAATACAAAAATTATAATAGAAATGCAGTTTGTTGGTTAAATACAATTTAAAAATATAAGTAATTTATTTTACATATAGTTTTTCTGTAATATATAATAACAAAACCTCCCCAAAAACAGAAACTAACTCTGATTTTATAAAATACTTCGCAACTGAGCAGCGAGTAGATTTAAGAATTGAGCAGCGAGAACTCATCCATCCAAAGCTTAGAAAATCTAGTAAAATTGGCATTACAAATAGTCATCCATTAAGCTAGACTAATTTTGGAAATAAATAAATAAACATATCTCCGTTCCGTTACATTTGTACGACAAAATGTACCAAAAAAGTCTAATTTTTTAAAAGTTATTTTATAGTTTTGCAAGTGTTTTGCAGTTTAAAATTTTTCTTACTATATTTTATTTTGCCTTAATATGACAAGTTACGTTACATAAATTTATATAGTATTTTTAAGAAAATTTATGTACGCATAAATTAATATATAACATATCTTATTTTTTTAGTAATTAAAAATCTTGAATATCTGAATTGAAGTATTTTCTTTGCATTTTGATTAGCTGTGTGTTGCTTGAAGAGAGATGTACTTTAAATAATCGATATGATACATACTTACCATTTTGGAAGTCAATTCTTAAGAAAACGAGCAAAACTACAGAAAAACTTAATTTATTCAAAAATGCATTCGGTATAATCAATCTAGTTGACTGATATATAGGTTAATTGCTTAAATAAGTAACTTGAAATTGATTCCGAGTGAAAATTTGACCAAACGTGAGTTTTTAAGTCTTTGGAGCATATGGGAATATTGTATTTAGACAGAACAATTATTGTACTAACTGCACATGGAGATATGCAGATATGAGTGTGTATATCATTTAAATGAGACCGAAAAGGAGAAGTGTTGTAAAATCGTCAGCAAACGCCATTTTATTTATCTTAGAGGCATCGGAGTACAGAGATGGTTGCATTGCGATGCTCCACCCTTTAGAATCTGTCTTAATACGTACATACATTAGTATATCTGTGTGTGTGTGTGTGTGTGTGTGTGTGTGTGTGTGTGTGTGTGTGTGTGTGTGTGTGTGTGTGTGTGTGTGTGTGTGTGTGTGTGTGTGTGTGTATTTATTAGCGAGGATGGGGATCCAATGTTTCCACATCTATTCCATCCATCCCATTCACACACTGATTCAAAATGTGAGTATACTCACTTACATATGCATGCATGAATAAGTACATATGTGTGTCTATATGTATGTATGCATATTTTCTCATTTCGCTGGAAAAAGTCACACTCAATGCCGAAAAAATGAAAGGAGGAAAGAAGGCAAGAAGGAAAGGAGGAAAGCAAGGGAACGAACGAAAACTCGCGTCTGCGTTTACGCTTTTAAATATAAATGAATAAAACACGCATGGTGGAAGGAAAATAAAAACCCCTTTTTTTGTTGCCACATATATGTATGTGTACACAACGTATGTGTGTGTGTGTGTGTGTGCACACACTTGTACATACACATACGTATACACAACGCAACCAACGGCTGCATTGGCAGCCTCCAGCATTCGCAAAAAAAAAACAGAAGATGAAAAATAAGGTAGGAGTAAGGAGGAAGGGAGGTAAAGTCGTCGCTTCGTTTCGCTGTTGACTAACGAGCAAGGCTTCTTAACTCCTTCGCAATTATGTATGTACATACATATGTATGTATGTATGTATTTATGTATGTCTGAATGTATGCAGGTTTGCATGTGTGTACGTATGGTGGTATGGGAATATGCGAGATGAGGACCGTCTCATATGTCAGTACGTGTACCAGCGATTGTATTTACTCATTTTCTATATGACTTCTATATACAAGTATCTGCACACACATACTTGTATAAATCTTATGGATATATGTGTGTGCATATATATATATATATGTATGTATGTATGTATGTATGTATGTATGTATGTATGTATGTATGTATGTATGTATGCTGCAATCCCTGTGCTCATTTCGCGGTCACGGGGCGTCAAGTTGATGGTTAGGGGTGTTCACGATGCCCGATTAAATGCAGAATGGTTTTATAATTTTGTCGCAATACACGACTATATACATCTATACATACAATACATAAATATTGCATGGCAAAAGACGTTCCCAGATTAGAGAGCGTTCCAAAAAACTATGCAAGAGTGTATAATTTTGTCAATTGTTTTCCATTGTTTTTTTTTCATAGTTCAGATTATCCTTTTGGAATTATTCTAATCATAGCTTATTTAAATTGGTTGAGAATTGACAAAGTTATGAAAGTTCAAAGTTGTCCAACAATTTACGAGGGAAAAAATTGGAAACATGGTTAGTTTTAGGAAAAATTTAACTAAAAATTTGAACAGAATAGAACAGAGTGTTACGAATATTTCTGGATCATTAGACAGATCTGAAGTTAATTAGCAAAATGTACTTTATTTTGTTTGTATCTTTCTGTTATCTTTAAAATATTTCAAATAACATTAATGGGACGGGGATGTAGATGGAAATGGGATGGAATTGTAGCTACTTAAAATGGAGTAAATATCTGCCCTTGAAAGCAGTCTCCTAAATTATGTTTATCATTCTGATTCACAAGTTTCCCCTCAAGCGCTTGCACTTTAATCAATTACACAAATCATTAACAACTAATTGTATGCAGCAATAAAACAGATACCTCCAAACCACTCCCAAAATCAATTGAAAATCAACTCGTCTCTGGGCATTTGTCGACTCGGTCTCCGACTCGGACTCGGTAAACGATCGTGTAAACATTCATTGATGTGAATACGAATACGAATACTCGAGAGAAATTTTCTCATTTACTCGAACACACAACTACAACAACGAGAACCTATGTACATACACTGATAACAATCAAATTGCAAATTTAAATGTTTTTACTCGAATTAATTTTAATTACATTGGAGAGAATAATTTAAAAAGTAGCCGATAAAATTACCAAACTGAAATAATAAAAAGTTTGTTATTTACTCGCTTTTTTAACAGTGTATTTTGTAGTATATACAAAACCTTTGCATTGTTTATATGAATAGTTATGGAGTATACCGATTGAGCCTACTTGAGACAGAGTTTGAGTATGGGTGTGAGTGTGAGTGTGAGTACGAGAGTGAGTGTTAGTGTATTAAATAAATACAGGTGTTCAAATAAACGATTGGTTTATTATATGGAAAAGACCGTTGTACTCAAATCTATCTGATGGGGGCAGTATTTACTTCCATAAGACGATTCAGCCATCCGTATTGGGAAAAGAGTTTTGACATTGCAAGGAAATTATAAACTCAGAAATAAACCAAAAGCTTTAAGATAAAAGTCTTATATGTAAAGGTCAAAACATTCAAGTACAATTGAATTTATAAATTTTGACTTGTAGCGCTAGGTAGTAGTATTTTATTTTTATTACATTTATAATACTTTAACCAAAAATTGGCATTGTGCACTGTGAGCAAAAAGGGTAAGCTTCTTTGTACATAAAAATTACTTTTTGCGCAGTGCCGAATGCCAATTTCAGCTTTTATTTTATTAATTTATATTTTTATTTAAAATTTTTAGATTAAACTCAATTTTGTTTGTCACAAAATTGGATAACAGAAATTTTGGGGCTAGAAATTGCTTTCGTCACTAGACTTTTACCTCGTGTAGAGGTTTTTTTTTGTGGGATATCAGAAATGTTTGCAATTGCTTTTGCTTTTGACATTGTAACTTTATCATTAATGCAGGCAAATAGTAAAATATATAAATTTAGTTGTTGAACGTATTTCATATTTAAAAAAAAGAAGTTTTTCACAGTAGAACTGGATCTTTGCCCGATTGGTCCTATGACAGCTATATGATATAGTAGTCCGATAAAAACTAACTTCGGTCAGGATTTTTAAAACTAACCTAAATGTATATGCTATCAATTTGGTTAAAATATCTCACTAAACAAAAAAGTTTTTCATACTAAAGCCTAATTTTGACCCGATCGGTTCTATGACAGCTTTATGATATAGTGGTCCGATTTTATCCAACTTTGGTCAGGATATATAAAACCAAGTTAAATGCATATTGTATCAGTTTGGTTGAGATATCTCATAAAACCAAAAAGTTTTTCGTACTAAAACATGATTTTCGACCGATAGAAAAATGTATTTATTCACTTAACAGGTAATATCTTCCAAACCCCTCAACCAAAATTTATGTTACATATACCAAAAAACGCGAAATTGTACGTTTTACAACATAATAAAATTTAACAGAAATCGTTAGAGCCGTTTTGTCAAAAATTGCCAAAACGTAAGCTTAAAAACATAATATCACCTATAAAATGTTACCTGAATACTTTTAAAAAAAAACATATCTGTAGCTTTTATGGTTTGGAAACTGTTGAGGCTTGGGATTATGCGTTTTCCCGCTAAACTAGCGGTTTTTTTAAAAAGTCGTAGAGCAAACATTTCTAGATTTTCGAAAAGTAATAAATCCCCATCATTACATTTAAGCTTCTTTAGCGCTTTGATGCAAGCAGACAAACAGACAAATCGACAAACAGAAAAACAAAGAAATTGACTTTTCATTTCATTTTGAGAAGTCCACTAAAATTTTGAAAATTTTAACAAAAGGCCCCAACAGCCCCATTAGCTGCAATTATTTAAATTTTTTCCCTCCCACTTACACCCCCGTATCTCATGACCCAGGTTGGCTAGAAAAAGTTTTAGTATGCCATTTTGTAAATTAGGACTAAACCTTTCGATCTGTATATAACTCGATCTGATCGGACAGTCGTAGCGAATTTTCCAACTTAGCTGTATATATTGTTAGTCGCCTTTTGCACCCTTCGTGATGCTTTCGTCACTAACGCGAACTGCCGTCCGCAGTGATTTCTTTGAAGTACTTTTATATATATTGAAATAAGTAACGGGTATCCTATGGTCGGGAACTCGGCTATAGCCTTTCCGACTAGTTTTATTTTTCTGGGTGTGTTAATTATGAGTTCTTAATTTAAACAATTCTAACAAGCTATTTAAACTTTGAAATGATTTCCTTCCTTTGCTATTCATTCCATTCATTCATTCACTGGCAACAATTCAACTCGACTAGAGTTCTAGTTAGTTTTGCATTTTATGAATCCATTCAGATCTATCCCCTATATGCCCATTCATTAACTTTTTCAATTTGATCCGATTAGCCCAGAGACAGACGATAGTTTCACAACTCACATAAATTAGTACAAAAAATGTTGCTGTTGTTGTTGTTGTTGTTGTCGTTGTTGCTGTTGTTGTTGCTGCTGTTGTTGGTACCGTAACATTCGAGGTGATAAAATGCTAATTTTGAACACGCTTTGATCGACAGTCTAGAAGCCACGGTGATCGACTAGCAGATACCTTTCTTTGTGGTCGTCTTAAGGAAAACTTCTTCTGATTTAATCTACATAATATATAAAGTTAAAAATTTGGTGAATCAGGTCCCAGTTGAGAAAATTCTGCTTTGTTTTCATAAGAAGAATTTTTAAAAATTTTGATTATTTACTTTTTATGTTCAAAGTTTAATTTTATCCTTAAATTTTCTATATTTGGCATTTATTTAATAGATTCAAACTGTTTTCATAATTTTTGTCGCTTAAATTTTAATTATTTTTATGAATTATAATTATCAATTTTTATTTTATATTTAGTTTAAAATTTTTTTTTTATTATTGAAGAATAGAACAAAATATTAAATCGAACTGCTTCTCTTAAACCTCGGAGCTAAACCTTATTCACATATTGGTGTGCCCTAAATGTATCCGAAGTGATTGTAAGCGTATGAATTAAACCGTAAATTTTCGAGTTAATAAGAAGTGAGTGTGATTTTAATAAATTAGTAGACACCTTAACCGTAGGCTTAATCACAAAATGAATATGTACGGGTACCTTTTGTGTGTGTGTGCATGTGTGTGTGTGTGTTTGGGAAGTGTGAATGGAAATGTGAATGAATTCGAGTATGCATCGATAACCGGTATGAATCTATTCACAACTACTCGTATACCTGAGTCCGAGTCCGAGTCGGAGTCGGAGTCGGAGTCTGCGGTCTACACTGATAAAAGAAAAATGTTTTATAATTAAGATTCTGGTTTGCAAAAATAAGAATTTTAGTCTAACGAAATTCGAGCAGAACATACAATTCTTAAAGTAAGAATACACATATTGGCTTTGAAAACATTTCAAATAATGCCAAGTTCTAATTATAAGAATACATTTTTTTTAAATTTAAGTCAAGAAATACAAATATAATTGAGATTTTAGAATTTATATTTTTTCCTATTGCTTTATTTTAATATAAATATATTTATTCAGGCTTAGAAATTTTTTTAATTTATTTTACTCACGTTTTTCTCTTGTTAAAAGTGGGACTCGAACCCGCGCTTGCTTTCAACTGAAGCGGCGACTTTAACCAAGGCACCACGAGTCCACTACTTGTTTCATAACAAATATTACATATTTATACTTTCCAAACAATTTAAGATTTTTATTCTTATATTAGGAATTGAGATTCCTTGGATAAATATTCTTAGCATTAGTATTTTGGTCTTAAAATTGTCTTCTTTTAGTACCAAACCATTTAAGACGAATGATCTTGATTTTAGAAGCTCGTCTTTTTTTCAGTGTATGTCCATATCCATATCAATATCCATATCTATGGTCTGCTTTGGGCATCATCAACAAATAGCCATTGTGTGTGTGTGTATATTCTGTCCAGTTAGATTTGATTATTATGCGTGTATTCAGATTTCTTCTGCGACTTAAGAATCTTTTATTTGTTTTTGTGGATTCTGTCGTTCCACTCACTTCTTTGGATATCATGTACGATTGTTTTATTTACATATTTACATATGCACAAATTTACGTGGGCTCACTTTTTTTTCTTTTCCTTTTTTTTTACTATTTAGCTATTCTTCCCATTTCCAATGCCTTGCCCTTTACTTTTCCCGATTAGCGTCAAACTAATCAGGTTAAATTACGGACATGCCTGCTTATTATACCCTTTCGCTAGTTAATCGATTACTGTCACTATATTCGTGGCATATATATAGTATACTTGCAAGGATCTGTATATGTATGAAATACTGGTAAGAATGACGAACTGACTGTCGTTGCGTGACACTTATTTATTTCAGATTTTATAAGCAAATGATACATTTTTTATATGTTCTAAAGTAAATCTTTTCATTTTTATGTAAAATATAAAAGATCTTTATTAGTTATTAATTTTATTAAAACATAAGATTAACTTATAATAAGTAATCTAATATATTTTCAAACTAAACAAAACTATGAAATTTATAATTTTTAACTTTAGGTTAGGAAAGAATTAAAATCAGGGACAGTAAATAATGATTATTTGGTTTTCTTCAATAGAAAAAGTCATTCACTTCTTCTAACTTTAAAACAGCTTTAAATATACCAACATATTTCTTTAAGGGTAATCAATGCAATTTCACCATGATCATATTAAGAATTGTTATTATTTTAATCATACAGTTATGATTATTACTGATCAAAAAAAATAAAACTCATAAAATAATGATTATTACTTGAGTTTTTTTTTTTTTTATTTTATTTCTTAATTTTAAAAGTCAAGTTTTTAATATAACTTGGAATATACGAGTATATAGATTTTGTCCATATTCCATTTAAAAAGTCTTGATCAAAACAAATAAAACTCAAGAAATAATCACTATTTTTATTAATAAGTTTTATTTCTTTGCTCAAAATGAATCATAAGTAAATTAATAAAAAAATGTATATTAAAAGTTATAATGATTACAGCTTAAATTATATTGTAGTTCCTTATTTAAGTTCTAGTTTGAAGTATACCTTAGAGTATCTACACTGTTACCAGCATTTGCACAATGTGATTATACCCTTTCGTCAATTTTGAGTGCACCTCTCTCTTGAACGGCAAATGCCCCACGCATTTCATTGTGTATCTGTATCTTGAATGTATCTATAGTATCTGTAGTGAGTTTGCTGGTGTGTAGGTATGTTTGTTTAGTGAAAACACACACACACACACACAATATGAATGGACTTATTAATATGAATGGATAGAATGCCAGCTTGTCTGTAGCTTGTCCATCTCGGGGTGATAATAAAAATTTTGGACGATGCTCTTCGTTCGGATTCTGTGCTCTTTAATAATAAGTATGTTTTGTTTTGTTTTGCTTTGTTTTGTTAGTTTGATCTGCTATTGACATATTTCTGTAAATAAAATATGGACTATTGACCTTCGATTATCGAACAGTTTGGATTCGGAATTAAATTCGAATTCGTATTCGAAGCCAGCGAACAGCTGTAACAAAACAGACAAACAGAAACAACATTGACCCAAAGGACTCGAAATATGCAGGTAGATTTTGACTTATCTGTCATGAAGAGCCGATGAAATACCAGGTAGAAAGCAGTTGATACAGTGAGACTTGCAACAAGCCCCCAAATGTTGAAGAACAAATTATTTTTAACCAAAAAAAATAAACATATATTAATGTTTTCAGTTGCTTACCTATTTTCTATAATTTTGTAAAACATACAAATTTATTTAATAAGTAGACTTAAAGAATCTATCTTGCGTTAATAATTTTGAGTCTTTTAAGTTTTTTAACAAAACCAGTTAGTACGTCAATAGTGCTTAACTGTGAGATACCCTGTGTATAAGTTTAAGTTTAATTTAAATTAAATTTAATTAAATTCATTCTACTTAATTTTGTTAAAACAATAACGTGAATCTCACTCTTACGAAGAAAAACCCTTTTTAAGGGATTTTCAAAATTTACCAACGGATTAGCAATTTTATATATGGACATTTCTATAGATAGATTTATTATAATGATAGTTTGACGAAACGTCATTTCCGGCATCAAAAAACTAATGAATATGCAAGGAAAACACTTAAATTCTGATATAAAGGTTTTTTAATTACTGAAAAATTAAAAATTTACTAATTTTCTCCATAAAATAATTGAGAAATCATGTCATGTAACGTAACGTGTTACTCTCAGGATAATAAAAAGAAAGCGGAAAAAGGGTTTTAAATAAAATAGCTTGGACAACAAACTTTCATTATTTTAAGTGATATTAAGAATAAGTTTTATGCAATAAGTCCTGTCCATTTCGGAGAGTTTTTCGTTTTTCAATTCCAACGCAAAACCAACTTCTATTGTTGTAACGTAACGTCATCGCATATTTTTGCTTATATCTTTTAAACTGACAGGTCGATTGTTTTCATATTTTTCACTAAATATAGTTCAACTGAATTGCAACTCAGATATAAAAAAAAAAATTGTTGAAAATTTGACTTTTTTTATGTTTCTGTCACATTTTGACGTGTTTATTTATTTATTTATTTATTAATTTGATCTTCTTAATGCACTAGTCACAATAATTATTTAGCTTAAGCTTGAATCCATCTTGGAATAATTTAACTTTTAAATTTACATTAGATTTAAGCTTAGATATATTTAAAACTTATATTACTATGAGTTGTTTAGTTTTATTTTATTTTATTTTTTTTTTTTATTAATAAATTAAGTAAACATACTTAAATAGAAAAGGATATTCTTTCATTCTTTACATTATATAGCCTATTTTTTGCCCTCTCTTTCACTGTCTATACATATATTCCTATTGGATGTTTGCCCATATATCGAAATTGGATCGAAGATGTCTCCTATAGACTGTAACATACATTCGCATACGTCTATAATACCCATTTTGAGCAATCGAAATGGACGCAGGGTATGAAAACAAAGACAATACAAATACATATATAAAAATACAAATACAAATACAAATACAACAACAAGCGAGTGAACTTGACCGAAATTTCACGTGTTAAGGGCGTGTTAGCCCGACGGCGTGTTGGAGTTATCAGCAATGGTCAAAGGCTGAGGCAGCGTCAGAGGCAGAGGCTGAGGCAGAGGCAGAGGCAGCGGCAGAATTAAAGTTGGGGCATGCCCAATGGGGCAACTCACGAGTTGCCGTCGCCTTTGCCTGCGTCATGTTATCGCAAAACTTTATCATCTTGCAGTGAATTTTGGGCGCGTGCCGAGCACCCGTTTATGTGTGTGTGTGTGTGTGTGTGTGTGTGTTAATACTTGAGGTGTCTGCGGCCGTGTTGTGTCCAGACAGGGGAATTCCAGCAGTTTCCTGAGATCTTTTGGATGGCCAACAACATTTGGGTTAAGAGAACGCGTGTTTTCAACCTTTTGCTTTACAACTTATTTTTGTTTTTTTGTTGGGGAGGCGAGCGTGTCAAATGATAGACGAACCGACTGACCAGACGAACCAGACGTTATGCCATCAACACATTGCCAGGATCTGACCATGGTGTTTGCTACACTGATACAAAAAAAAGGTCTGAAATTATAAAAGCACATTTCAAATAAGACCAAGTTCTTATTATATGATTAAAGGTTCTTATTATAGAATAACAATTATCTTAAATCAACTAAAAAAATTAAACAAAAATGTTCGGTGTTGTTTTTTATTTTGATATATGTATATCCATTTTATTTGGCTTGGTATATTTAAAAATGTTATTTTGCTGTGTGACTCTCCTTGTTTAAAGTGGGACTCGAACCGCGCTTGCTTTCAGCTGAAGCGGCAACTCTAGCCAGAGCGCCACGTGTCCACTGCTTGTTTAATATCAAAAATTAAATATTAACACTTTCCTACAAATTTCAGATTTTTATTTATGTATAAAGAACAAAAATTCAAGATGATTTTTCTTGATCTTAGAAGTTGATTTTCTTTTTTAGTGTAAGTTTCTTGGTTTTGGTCTTGGTCTTGGTCTGAACCTGAGTCAGCCTCAACTTCGTATTCATCCCAATCCACTGACAAGACTTTGGCTATTGGTGAAGCTTCTTATTTCGATGCTGGTCTGTATTTGTGTCTATGCTTGTTTCAAATAAACACCGGAAACTTTAAGTAAACTAAGGAAATCTAAGGAAGGCGTTTCTACACTCACCTAACTTGTGAAAACGGCTGTACTCGACTAAGCGATGACTTGTAACGACATTAGTTCTAAGTAACCAAAGCCTCTACAAATTCAGAGAATATTGGCGAATTAAAAGCATATTTTAGAGCAATATATCAGATCAGTTGGCGGCTGTGGCTGAAAATTTACAGCTTATACAAAAAATATATATAATTTCAACAATTATTTTTCGATTAACCTTAATTTTTAAAACTATAAAACTATTAGATTTAAATTTTTCTTAAAATTGCCAATTTTTTTAATGTTTTCTTTCGGACAACTTTGTATTCTCTCATAGCTTTGTCAAATCTCTACCAATTTTAATAAGTAATGTATTTTTAAACAGTATTTAACTTCTTAATTAATGCTGCATTTAAAATATTTTTAATTATGATATATTTAAAATGTTGTTAATTTAATGTTAATCTTAAAATATTTATTAGTTTAAAGCAATTGGGAAAGCAATCGAAAGACAGCTTCCGCCTTTTTAAATAGGGAGTTCAAATCAAAGATCATTCTCCGGGCACTTAATTGTCTTTAGAGTGATTTTTTGTTAGAACGATTGGGGTGTTTGTTGGGGTCTTCAATTAAATTTTAATTCGTTAAATGCCACAAAATTCCCTTTAGTCAAGAGTCGTCGACCGACCGCGTCAGTTTACGGTTTTTAATCTCAAATTAATGCCAAAACAAATCTGTGCGGGTAATGCCCAAAAATGCTCAGTTGCTTTATTTGTTTTCATCTTCTCCCTATTTACAATTTTGTTTTTATATCCCGGAAGTCCAGCGCCTTTGTCCATTACAGCCTCCCCTATTCCGTTAATTTTAAACTCTGCTAAAAATAATTATAAATGAAAGACTGAAAGACTGGGAGACTGGGAAACAGAAAGACAGAAAGATACAGCATCCACCACATTCTCAGCCCGGTTTGACTCGACTCCGGCTCCGGTTGAACAAGTGCCCGTCTGCCCTTGACCGGAATTACCAGCATAATTATGCATTTAACGTTTTGCGCCACTATTAAGTACCGCGACAACATAATTAATTAAATTACATTTAAATCTCTTTAGCTCAGTCTGGTCTGGGCCTCAAATCGTCGTGTTTACGCCTACAGTGGGACTGTTTGATGACAATGTGACGAATTTACAAAACACATTCCACTTAACCACTTTGAATGCTAAGTTCGCAGTCTTAAAATTAGAAAAATAAATGTCCTTAAATATTTGTATTATTCATTATTTATTATAACAACAAATAAATAAATACACTTTGTTTGCTATAGTTTTTTATATTTTATTAAAATATAGAAAGTATTTAAAATGTGTATGGTAATTTGATTCGATATAATGTTGACTTAACGAAATTTAAAATAATCTACGGTATGAATATGCCGTTTGCACAGACTGTAGGATCTAGGCACTCTAAAGTTGAATGGTAAGCAGATTCCTGTTCTTATATATTTTCGTATATTTATAAGGGTTAATCGAAACTTACATCACATATTAGCATATTAGCATATTGCAGTTGCATTTGCAGAACTTTATTTGATTTTCAACGTTTAAAAATGTAAAAATAGTTATCCTAGCTATATAATAGCTACCAACACATTTTTCAAATTTAGATTTATTTTAAAAGACAAAACTGACATTAAAGACAGCCTCACATATTTTATTTAAATATTCCAGGATGTTCCTAAGTTTTGAGAAGTATAAAACCCAAGCTCTAATAAATAAATGTCAAGAAAAAGTGTTACGGAAACTGTAATACACCAAAATTCCTATTTTAAATCCTTGAAAAAAACATCATTCATTGAATAGCAATATAATTAATCTGAGAGTGTATTTAATGTTTCCATTCTCGACTTCCCAAAGAAAGTTAGTTGTTTTCTTACTTGCCATAACAATTGTAGGTTGCATTATACGAGTAATTCCCAAAGGATATTCTTTGTGATATTATTAATATTGCTCTGCATAAGAATTGTGAATGCTTTATGTGAATATGTGTATGCAATTTCATATAATTTCATACAAAAGGTTGCTAATCAAGCATGAGGTCCCTTGGAGCGGGAAGGGAAAGGGAGAACGCTGACTCTGAAACCGAAACAGAAACAGAAAGTGACTTTGTTAATCAGTAGTAAATCTGCTCAAACAATATCTGTGTGTGTGTGTGTGTGTGTGTGTGTGTGTGTGTGTGTGTGTGTGTGTGTGTGAGTGTGTGTTTGGGGGTTTTTGGCGTGTAAATAATTGATGATTTCCGAATGTGTAGTACGAATGTATGCTCATATCCGACATAAGAGAGATAGAGAGGCAGCGAATAGGAATATTCATGCGAATATTCATAAAAAGTGAATTAGCGAAATTGGGACGGGGGATGAAGTTGACGTGCGCCTTAGGACCGAACCCGGACCCGGACCGGAACAAGACACAGACCCATAGACTCATAGAGATGCTGATAATTTCCATCAATATGGTATTTGGTATTGCGAAATGACAATTCGCTTGAATTCTCCTTGAGCTTTTGCAATAATTACGCAACTCGACCCAAATAAATGTGCGCTTTATGCCTTTTACGACCACTTTGGCTAGGTATTTGCACCCTGAAGAAGATGTGACTCTTGCTATTAGCCAAAATTAAATCGAGACCGTAACGAAATTAATTATATTTCAATGACACTGCGTAATGACAACGACAGAACCCCCTCAGAATGTATTTGAAATGATGATGATATGCGATTGGGGCTAGTTCGGCGACGGATGAATCTGATGAATAGAAATTGAGAATTATAGCTAAATACTATACACGTATATAGACAGTTAGTTGACATGATTTTCCACGATTTAGTCGTCGCTTAAAGATGTATGCCTTCGAGAGTATGACTTCTTTCACGCTTTAAATATCAACAAATATAAATACAAAAACAAGAAAGTTGTAGTTAAAACTACTATCTAATAAAAATAACTGCATACTTTTGGGTGCTTGTATTGCCTTTATTATTAATAAGTTTGGTTAGCTATTACTGCCGTTCTACTTGTCTGATCTTGCTGCGATTCGGTGCGATAACAGATAATAATGATAGATATCGTTAATTACCATAAAAAGCGTATTATCTTTAAAACTGTGGGTGGGGTGGTTGCTCTAACTCTTATAATATTTGAGAACTAGGCGCTCACACGGACGGATAGACGCACGGACAGTCGGACAGACGCACGGACAGTCGAACAGACACACATGGCTATATCGACTCGGCTATTAATGTTGATCCTTCTCTTTGTTACAAGCATTCCAACAAACACAAAATATATTCCTTTACTTATTTTGTTAAGCAACGGGTATAATTAGCTGAAACTATCATAAGTTTGTCAAATCTTGACCAATTTCCTTGCGGAATGTCAATTTCATATTGTATATTCTGCAAAATATAATTTTTTGGCCACTGTCCATTTCTTAGCTTTCGGTCGCAATCCATTTTCCCCATTCTTTCTCGCTCCCACCTTTGCAGAGCTTCAAACCATCATAACTTTGTCAAATCTTAACCGATTTCCTTGTGAAATATCAATTTTGTCATTATTTGGATATTTTCACTCTGCATCGGAATTGGAAAATTCAATTTTTTTCATTCGCTGACCATTTTTCCATACTTTTCTTTCTTTCAAACTGTTTTTAACGAGCTTACTCTATAGTTGTATAAAATTATATTAAAACTAATGATTAACTAGAAAGGACTAAAGTAGAAAATGAAAGTTTTAAGATGGGAGATGAGTCAATTTAAAGATCAGAAGGATTGTGTTCCTCTGCCAAGTGAAATACAAATAGCACTTAATTGTGAAAATGTTCACACTTCCGTGTTTCCGTGCGGTACGTGAACGGAACGCCGTACAACATTCTGCCGTACGTTTACGGACAAACGTGCAAAGTGGGGAACTTATTTTATTGATGCAGTTAATCGAATATCTTGCACGCACGAACAAAAAGTCGAAATGCGAAATGTGAAAAGGGAGCAAATCTCCGTCTCTCTCTCACTCTCTCTATCTTTTTGAGCGTACAACCCCATTCCGTATATTAAATCCCAAATGCCGAATCCCGGTCAGGTTAGACGTCGCTCGGTTGCAACGTACAAATGAAGTTCCTGTAAATTTCCGGTACACACCAAGGTAAATTAAACAATGGCAATTAAAGCGTTAATGTATTTCGAGTCGTGATTCAGATACCGTCAACCAACAATGATATCTCTGTCCCCCACCCACACACTTTTCTCACTTGGTATTTTCCTTTTCTCGGACTAAGGTCAGCAAGCACACACACGCACACCCATTAACCCCATAGCACAGTGGGCGATTTGGCTGATTTAGTGTAACGAAACTAATAACTCAAAAACCAAAAGATCTTTTTCAATTTTATTTTTATATACATTACGACAGAAAAGCGCATAAAAATAAATAATTTTTATTTTAAAAATTAAAAATAATTTGTTGTTAAAGAAAAAATTAATTTAGAGTCTGTACTCAAATTCGATTCCGAATTATTTTTTTTTCTCACCTAAACATGATCAACAGTTTTAAATATTGCGAATAAATGCAACTGTTCAATTTACACAGAAGACGATCCATATTTTTAGATAATCGCAAATTTATTGCTTTGTACGACGGAGCTCAGTAAGTTTTACAGCACCAAAATTAAGACCAGAGACTGCAAATAATAGATATGAATTTTAAAAAATATAATACAAAATAATTTTATAAAAAAAATTGAATACTAAAAATGTTTATTATAAAAATTGTTCTGCATTAAATTTTATTTAATTATTAAAATAATAATTCAGTTCAAGTTTATTATAAATATTAAAAATAATTATTAATTTCAATTTTTATAATAAAAATCAAAAATTAAAATGATGTTCCCATTTCTATTATAAAAATTGAGTGTAAATATTAATACCTTAAATATCCTTAATAAAAAAAGTATTGAGTCCCACATCATAAATATTTTTAGATTTTGGAATACGGCAATTGGTTCAAAGAATATTTACATTCAATTTTTATTCAATTTTTATCTATCAATTTTTGTAATAAAAATCGACAAATAATTTTTATTTTTTATTTTTATAATCAAAATTGAAATTAATAATAATTTGTAATTTTTAGATTAATAATTGAAATTAATAAGTATCTTTCAACTTTTTTATAAAAATCAGCAAATAATTTTTATTTTAAAATTATAACTGCTACGGTCCCTGGTTAGGACTTGCTCACAAAAAGGGTGTTACAAAGGTTGCTATTTTAAAATTCAAATAAATTGTGTAACACTTTAATTAACTACCTTTAACTTTAATAAAAACAAAACAAAAAATAGTTGCGTAAAATAAAATTTAACAATTTTTCACGACAATATGTGAACATTGTCTAACATATTCTGACTTTGAAAGCTCACAGTTGATCAAAAATATCGATTAAAAATATAAAAATAACATTTTTATGCTAATTGAACATTTTGCTATCGAATTTTTTATAGATTTCAATGATCGAAATATTTAATTTCGCCCACTGTGCATAGTATGTCTGGAGTATGAGAAGGGTCCGAGTATTGATATTGATACCTCTTGTTGTTCCTGTTGTTGTTGTTGTTGGGCGACAGAACGTGTGCTCCCATATACTCCATGGATGCTGTAACACTCGGTGTCTCCACATACATAATATTGTGTTTATTTATTAAATTAATAAACGACTCTCCATCTACCAAAAACTAGATGTTTGTAATAAGTAGCTTGTAAGAGGAAAGCACCCAGTTAACTTGACCATCTATTGGTTATCTTATAATCATATATGATATACGACTTTACCATGTATTTCAACTTGTTTCACAATCCACCCAAATGAAATAAACACATTACAGATATTAATTTACACTCAGATTGCACACAAACTGTAAGCTGTCTTTAGGATAACTTAAATTGTTTTTATCATCCTATCCGATAGCTTGGTCTCGTTAAAGTTTAGCTAAAGACATATTTCGGTCAATTCTAAGATGTTTTCACGAAGAAAACATTGTTCTAAAATCAATTCCTAGTCCCCGCTTTTTAAGTTGAAAAATTATTATTTTTTTTGTTCATTTTTAGCATATGTATTATTATTAGCATATCTTTCGTATTTTTAGTCGGATTCTGACCGTGTTGGTATTAAAACTCTTGTTAGGACCAGAACTTTTAAAATTAAGTAAAAAATTCATTGAATTACAGAATTTTAGAATTATTGTTCCTTGGTGAAAACAAATTTGGGTTAATATTTTTTTTGCGACAAAAAAATCGATGCACCCTAATGAATATGGTTAACTTAAAGTAAAATATAAAAACACTTACAATTAGATATCATATATTTGGTTTAAAGTTGGAAATACTCTCTTCAAGAATATTTAAGCTTTCAAGATTTTTATTTATGTAAGTCTGTAAAATAAATATTACGATGGTATATGTTTTTAGTTTTGTGAGAAAAATATTAATCTAAAAACCATTCGACCTAGATTCGGAATTTGATAGAAAGAACTTGGATTTTAGAGTGTAAATAATAAGATATTCTAATTTACTCTTTAAGTAGTCTTACTTACAAAATTAAACTTTTTAAGACAATATTTTGTAATTTTTATTATATTTATAAACAGGGTAATTAGCATTGTAGGAATTCTTGTAAAATTAAAAGCCTTTTATTTGATTATAATATATTTAATATGAAATCCATTTAAGCAATCTATTCTCATATTTAGTAATATTTGATTTATTCATATGGAAAAATAGTTAAATCAATTTGTAAACATTAAAGCATTAACATTGTAGAAAATATTGTAAAACTAAAAGATTTTTTTATTTAATAAAATATATTTAATATGAAATCCATTTAAGTAATCTATTCTCAAGTTTAATTATAATTAGTTAAGTCAAATGGAAAACTAGCTAAATCAATGTGTAAATATAAAAATTTCAGAAAATATCTCTGGGTGTGCAAAGAAGAAGGAAAAGTATAATAACGTCTGTCAGTTGAAATTTACACGTTTATCTCTGATACTATAAATTTGAAATCAATAATTCTATATGCCATATTTTGAGTATTAGATGCGACGTCCCTTTGCCTAATCTGTCAGATAATTAACATAGAAGTATTTTCGTAGATTCTCATTTAAAGAGTACTAACTTGATAAACATTTATTAAATGTACCGCTTATTTGAATAACCATATTTTAGTTTTTCATAAATTACATAAACAACCTGTTTATATCAAAAAATAAGAATTATTTTAATTGTGATAGTTGCAAATGTGAGATTCCATTTCATTTTCGCAAACACACACAAAAAAAAAATCGATATTCTATATTCCAATGTTAGAAATTTCAGATGCTAAAACTGCCAAACGCGTTTTTTTTATCCAATTTTTCACGGACCGGCTAAAAAAAAATTGGGGGTGTCGTTTCATGTGCATAAAGATTCGACCCTACACACTTTCGAATTGCCTGCAACTTCATAAATATGTACACAGAGAATATAGAACAATATAAGGAGCGAAGGGCATCGTCTGAGTCGCAAGGAAGGCAGCGATGAGGCAAATAAAGAACACAGTACACAAAAAAAAAAAAAATACAACAAAAAAATGAAAAGGAATGAAAAAACAACCCCGACAAAATTATAATGAAGTTGGTGGTGGCGCAAAAAGCAAAAGCAAAAGCGTCAAAAGCAAGCGGAATATGCGTTTCAAAACGAGGGGGGAGAGCGGGCAATTTTTGCCACCTTCTGCAGCAGTCGGAACACCACCCGACACACAAGGGCACACAATCCAGAGTCACCACCCTACACCATAAAAATTAAAAAAAAAAAAGAAACGAAACGAAACAAAAAAAACGTGTATACATAAAAAACCGAGATCATCCACGGTGATGAAAAAATAGGAAAAAATTTCACAGCCCCTGCCTCGAATTGCACACACACACACATATACGTACTCACATATACATAAATATGTATGTATGCAAACGCGAGTGTGTGCGTGTGTGTGTAAATGTGTGTAACTGTAAGGCGTAGGGGTTTACTTTTAATATATCTTTTTCTTTTTGCGAGATACAGTACATGTAAACACATTAAACATATGTACATATACTTACGTACAGGCACTGTGTAACTCTGTGCAAACTAAGTACGTAAGTGATTTCAAATTTCAAATTCGAATTATAAAATAAAAAGTCTGTGCAGTTTCAGTCCATAAATTTGTTGTCTAATGCAATAAAGCTGTTTTGACAAATTCAAAGTTCGCATATATTTATTTCTTATGATTCTTGAATCTAGTTAATAGCAGGGACTGTAAATATTATAAGTTAAGTTAAAAAACTCAAGAAATAATAATTATTTCATTAGTTCTATTATTTTGCTTATGATTACTTTTTATCAAAAAAATAAAACTCGGGAATAATCATTATTTTTGAACAAAAAAATAAAACTCAAATAATAATAATTATTATTTGATTAAAAAAAATAAAACTCAAGAATCATATATATAGCATGTCAGTCCTTAAAGAATTTCGCCAACCTTATAAAATACAGTAAATCAAGTAATTGTCTTGTCAAAACTATAAATTAACACAATTTATTTTGCAAAATAGGGCCCTCTTTTTTCTACATATATCAACCAAATAAAACTATTTTTTTTCTTTGGGATTAATTATTTCTAAAAAATAAACCAACATGTGGTATTTAAGCATAGAAAAATAATTTTAGAAATAGACACCCAAGAGTCTGGGAAATCCGAAAAAAATGTTGTATATAACACTCGATCAGCTACAAATTGGTACTCACATGTCAATTCTTCAAGTGAATAGACACATGTTTCGATAAAATTATTGGAAAACTTGCTTGAAAATATTAAGGAGTTTAATAGACGAACACAAAATGATGGAAAATGGAGCATGTATTTTATCAAATAGAATTTGTTAAGCCTTTATAGTGGAAAATTCTTGCTCACACTATGATTTTTTATAATGTTTATCTGATGATGAAAGCGAATAGTAACTGCACTTTAATTTAAACATTTAAACATCCCCCACATATTTCATAGGCAACAATATACATATATGCGCTTGAATGTGTGTGTGTGTGTGTGTGTGTTTTGTGTGTGTGTGTGTGTCTGTGTGTGTGTGTGTATTGAAGGGTGTACGTTTTTGGCACTATCAAGGGTGACGACTTCGGCTTCGGCTGGGTACATTTTTTATTGATTTCCATATTGATTTGGTGCACATAAACTCTAGTTTCCGAGTTTCTGAGCTCCGCGTGCCTTTTCTTCCCTTCCCTTCCCTCTCCACGCCTCTCCATTCCTTTTGCTCTCACCCTTGCGTCCTGATGCGCAGTCGAGCCTTTTTAGGATTGGAATTTGAACATTTTAACCCTTTGTCTATTTGATATATCAAGCGGAAGTCGATACGTGGTCAGACATACAAGTTCCAAACTTTCAATCGCAGCGCCCTCAATTCAATATTTCGAATAGGATAAGGGGAAGAATCTCAGCGAGTACAGTACACTGTCTTAAACACATTTGCTAATTTTTTTATCTTTTTAACATAGTATCTCACTCAGAAGTGATCGGTTAATTACTTTTATAATCATTCGAAAATTTATAGAAGTTGTGTATACTTATAATAATTAGTTTTCTGTTGACATGATTTTTAGTTACTTACTTATTTATTTATTTATTTAATTTAAAAATTTAAGCTAAAATGATAAGAAACAACAACATTTTTAATTTAAAAGTTTAAAAATAAAAGAAAATAAAACTAAAAGAGGTTTTTGATATTTCTTGCTAATTTTTTGCCTATTATAAAATTATAGATATTGGTAAGTGGTGGTTCGAAAAAAGATAAAAAAGATTTTTTTTTGCATTCAACTATTTTTGTTTTTATTGACTTGCTTTTATATAAAAAAAAAATACAAAAACTGAGTTAAGGTTTCTTAAATTACTTTTATACTAATTCCAAGTATATATGTAAGTGTCATACTCGTAACTTCAAAATTTATTGCTACGAGATTTAATTATTTGTTATTTGCGTAATAGTCTTATTAATGAATCAATTTATGCACGTTTTGAAATTAAATAATAAATTATATTGCAGTCGAAATTTAAATATTTATTAGCTCTTATACGATAGTTATCTGCACTAATTTCAATAAATGTGTACAGAGCTTTTTCATCCTATAATTATATTTTAGGTACTTAATCTATGAATTGAGAAAAAAGTGTTTTATATATTCAAAGCTGAAGTAAAAAAAAAAAAACATAAGAAAAAAACATAAAATAAAATAATTAAGAATGATGACAGCCCTGCAAAACCAATGCTATCAACCAAAAGCTCATTGTTATGTTCGCATTCATAGCATTCAGCCTTAAAACAGTAGCGCAATCATCAACACAAGAAAATATTTATTTTCGAATTTTTTTAACTGATTTTATTTATAAAATAGGGCAGCTGATACTATTTTTCTATATATATAATTTACTTCTTCGTTCTGTGGCTTAACAAATTCCCGGTTAAATGCGGTTAATGAATTTTGCCATTCACACAATTTGCACAATCAAATCGTTGGTATTTGTTGCTATACCAGCACATGGTCACACTCGCACTGTTCAAATTTGAATTTAACCGGTGTTTTATAAGTAAACAGCAAAAAATGATTCTATTAAATGTGTTTTTCCCAAGTAAGCTTTTTATTATATAAATTATAATTAAGATAAATACGATATGTTTAAATTATCTTAATAATTGCATTAGAAAAAAATTAAATAAATAATATTAATTAAAAGTGTAAAAAAAAACAAAGCTTAATATTAAGCTTTCGACATGTGCTTTGAGCTAAAAATATGAAGCAATGTACGTACTTAAATACGAGTAAATGCAAAGATATTATGTAGGTAAGTATGTAACACATGTTAGGGTGCATCGATTTGCTTGGGTCAGAAAAAATTTTAAAATGGTAACCCAAATTCGTAATCTACAGTCAATTATAAGATGTTTTCACCAAGAAACCATAGATCTAAAATCAGTTCCTGTTCCCGCATTTTAAGTTTAATTTTGACTTTCAAAATATTTAAGGACCAATGGACCAATGGTTCTTAAAACACATAAAACACACATCACTAAATTTGAAAATTCAATAACAATGGTTTCTTAATGAAAACATCTTAGAATTGACCGTAGATTACGAATTTGGATTACCATTTGTTTGCGGAAAAAATCGATGCACCCTAATGTACAATTATATATCCGAGTATTTCACTTTTTTCAATTCTTTAGCGGCGCGTGAGCATTTTTTCAGATTCAGATGCGATAGAAAGCGATTCAGTATGTTTGCAGTGAACAATCTCAGATGTACGTAAAAGCTCCGTGGAAAGTGCTTAATATTGAGTCAACATCTTGCTTGCTCCCGTTGTTTGTTTCAAATGTATTCAAATCGGATATACGCGTATATTTTCGAAAGAGCACAGAAATATGCTTATAAATAGAATATTCTTTTAGAATCAAATTTGCGTTTGCGTTAATTAACATTACTAATTTATTTGATGCCGTGCAAATACACCAAAATATATTTTATTCTTATATTTGGATAAATTTTTGAATAATTTCGTGGCACGTGCTTCGTGTATTTTACATATGTTTCGGTAACAGCTTTCGTCGAGTTTCTCTCTATAATTAAAAAAAAGACCAAAATATGTATTTTTAAAAATAGAATATTTCACACACATACAAGCTTACCTAGTTAATAAAAATAAAGGTGATTGTTTCAACAAAACAAACAAAATAATATCAAAAAATCTCATAAATGACGAATTTTTTCTTATAAACAATTGCACTTATATTTGCCAAAGAAATAAAGAATATATAATATGTATATATGTATTATTTTTGGAGATCATCTATATACAGAGATAAGTATAAACACACATATATGTACAATATATACATGATCTCCAAAAATAATCAGGTGTGGATAAGAAACTGTGATTGTGTAAAACAACATATACTGATTATTCAAATTGAATAATCAAATAAATTGAACTTGATAACAATTTTAGTTGTTCAACTTACCATACATATGCTCTGAACAAAGAACTTAAATTTTCGGTTTATTTGTAATGTTATTTCGCTTGTTAAATACACAAATGTTATATATTACTCCATTGCAAACATTTAGAACTGATCTGATGAATAAGTGGAATTTTATTTTGAACACTCAACCAAGCGGAGAAGCAAAAGGAAAAAAATGCATTTACAAGAATCTCACAAGTAAGTTTCAATACCAATTAATGAGTTATAATTACAAATAATATCTTTACTGATCGACTGGATGCGATCAGATGGGAATTTTAATTTATTATCATTATTTATATCGGCCAAATACTATTGTAAGTTTAAACTTTCTGTATTCCAATAATATATATGGTCTGATCTAACACGAAATTTATAGACTGAGATTAAAATAAGTTAATCGGAATAACTGAATAAGCAATAAAATACATTAGGATGCATCAATATTTTTCGCAAAAAATAGTTACCCCAATTCGTAATCTACGGATAATTCTGAGATGTTTTCACCAACCAAGTATAGTTCGAAAATCAATTCCTAGTCATCACCTTTTGAATTTAAAATTTTGTGTTTTTTTTTTAGATTTTGCATGTGCGTAAATTATGTTTTAAGGACCATTGGTCGTTTGGTCATATGAAATTTTAAAAGTCCAGGTATTAACAAGAGCTTTGATACCAACCTTGTCAGAATCAAACTAAACATACTTAAAAAAATGCTTGTTGTAATATGCTTAAAATTAAAAAAAAAAAGAATACATTTTTCAATTCGAAATGCCGGGATAGGAAATTGACCGTAGAATTTGGATTACCATTTTTCAATTTCTTTGGGCTTATACAAATCGATGCCCTCAAATATACATATATTTTTTTTTTGATTTAATTTAATTTTATTATCTTACATCCTAGCGCTTTAAGGATTTCCTTATAAATTAGTGCACTAGTCATATAATTCTTTTGTCTTATTTGCAATACTATATTTATTTTTGCCGACTGCATTTAATCGGGTATTAATAAATAAAATTAAATAAAAAAGGCAATAACAACATGTTTATATTAAATTATTATTAAATCTATTATATTTTGATATTTGTATATTAAGTGGTATTATAATTTTTTGTAGTTTATATATTTTTTGTCCAGTTTGTTTTCGCCAAGTAATTGTTTTAATAAATAAAACAATATTTACATTTTTGTTTTCGACTGTTTTAATATATTTAAATCCAATAAATCTTACTATATGTTTAAAAAAAAAAAAAACTATATTCAAATAAGTTTAAAAAAAATATATAATTTCGTGTATAATAATAAATTTAATAAATATATATCAAAAGATATCATAATTAAATTCGATATATGCTGGAATTATTATTCTTGTCACATTGACTAAATGTTTAATTGTAGGCGTATTGTAGGTGACAGTCAAAAGCTCATTGCTATAATAAATTCCCGAGTCCTTGCGCAGGCGCTGCTGGAAGGGTGCAGCTGCTAAAAGTTTTAAGTAACCATTGACAACTGTCACGTAGCAATGACACCCTCTCTCTCTCTCTCTCTCTCTCTCTCTCTGGCTCTCTGGCTCTCTGTCGTATTCCTTTGGAATTGTTCTTCTAATTGTTTTGCTCAGAAAAGCTTTACGGTTAAGGGAGAGAAAGCAAAGCTTAGCAATCAATACGAGTTTTATATTTGTGGTTCGGTTTAATTGCTTAGCACATCCGTAAATGTTATAAAAACCATAAGATATTATTATTAAATCTTGGGATACATTGGTAAACGCACTCCTCTCTATATAACTTTAATATTCGCGGACTTTGAAGCCAATGGTGTCTTGAGAAATATCCACATTTATGTAAATGTATAGCTATACATAACGGGCTTGTTTCCATTACGTGGACAGATTGTGCAAAAGTTTTTCAAAGCCAATGATTTAACAATATTTAATATTGTCGAATTACTCAGGTAAATCAGCTAAATCATCGGAGACTCAAATAAAAGATAGACATTTTCTTTACTGCCAGTCTGCAAATGATTTTTCATCATTCATTTTCATATCCGTATGTACTTATGTATGTGTGTACATTCGAAAAGGAAAGAATTGCATATGTATGTGCATGCTTGTGTAAGTATGTACATACATACAGTATGTCAAGTAATTGTTTTGCCAAGGAACACACATGTGTCATTTCTAAAGAAATTTAACTATTAAATCTCATTACTAATTTTTTGTACAAATTTAAAATCAGTTATATGAATTTCATTTTATTAAAAAAATTACTTAACATACTGTCGCTGGCTAAGTGTAATGAATTTATTTTACAGAACAATAACCCTTATTTCAAATGTGCATAAGTTTTAATACATATACATGAGATCATCAAATAGTATATAATATTAAGCCACAAAAGAGTTACAAATATACCGACTTTCAATTGTTACATTTAATTATGTGAAAATAAAACAATGATAAATTGAAACCCGCTCAATGTCTGTAAATAGATAGTACAAACTTAGTTTAATTTAGAAAAGCGGCGGTATTCTTGAGTTTTTCTGGAAAATCTCACATATGTATATTCACGAATTCGGTCAATGAAATCAGCTGTTCGATAAGCATGAAAATATAGCGTAAAAATCTGCATTGATATATTAAATATGAGCTATGGTGAACCGTATGATTTAATTGCAACAATAGATTAATTTACAAGCATGTGAACCTATTTGAATATTTAAATTGAAGCTTTCGAAGTATTCGAGTTTATCTAAGAAATTTCGTATTTTCCATTAGACAAGTAATTTATAAGCTAGAAAAAAGGGTTTCAGCTATAATTTTGAGATTGATAGAGATGATTAAATATGGATTCTGTAGCTTCTTTTTTTTAGTTAACGTAATGTATCAGGCAAAAGGAAATTTGTCCTATACTTTAATGTATGTATCTAAAGGAATGATTCAAACCGCCTCTGAACCAAGCAATGTGGTTCCCCGAAACCTTAAAATTAGCCAAAACTCTTAAAAAAAAAAATAATAATAACATAAATATCATACATTTTGAAACTTAAATACATATACTTAAATATAGCTTTATTTTGAAACAGTAGTTAAGAAATAATAAAATCATTATAGTTACAGGTTTTTGAAAAGTTGTACAGTTTTAAACTAAATATTTTGAAAGACTTCAAAATCAGGGCATAATTGAAAGCAATTAGAAAGTGAAATATTTTAATTTTTTTAATTAAAGATACAAATTTGATAAAATTAAATTAGTAAAAAATTAAGTTTTTGAACTAAATGCTGGCTTAAAAATAATGGCTTCACACAGTATTTAATCTAGATTCTAACCAAATAATTAGATTGAAGTATTTCTAAAACCGGCTCACGAGCTGTGATTACTTATTTTTTAGTTAGTAAATTTAGAAGTAAAAGAACTTTATCATATCTGCAATATATTGATGGCGCACAGTATATTTGTTTTATTCCATCAAAGGAACGACGAAAATGTCGCAGGATCCCACAAAAATCCGAGGGCTAACGCTAAAGACAATCGGCAACAAGAACGCCAGGACCAAAACAAATCGAATCAACGGAAATCTATCATAAACGACAGTCCCAAATATCAAGATCAAGACATACTAAGATTTCAGCCCCCGCCACCATCAAAGCCACCACCATCAATCGCACCAGCGGCTCTTCAAGCCCGATTTCTACAAAACATTCGGACTGGTGCGAGTCCTGATATTGGTATTGGTATTGGTATTGGTGCTGGTGCTGGTATCGGAACGGGTGCTACGGTGATAGCGGTGGATTCGTCCGAGGATCAGGTATATCCTTTTCCAAATCAACTACAGCGTTCTGCAACACTACCAGCCAAACATAATCGTCTAGGAGTACGAAGTCGGGTGACTTTCAAGGTCCCGTCAACGATAACGCCGTCTCCATCGCCATCGGCATCGCCTGCTGTTGCCCCTGCTCCTGTTGCTCCTGTTGCTCCTGTTGCATTGGAAAGAAGCAGCAACATTGCAACACCGAACAACTGTAACCAAGTGGCACAAAAGGAAACGGCCAAAATGACGTCTGAGGATCTATTGCAACCGGGACATGTAGTTAAGGAACGTTGGAAGGTATTTGAATTACATTTACACTATCGTACACTTTCTTCGATAAGCCGACCTCATACGATCACATTTTCAATGCTTACCCGATTGCTTATTTATGCTGTGACTTATAAAACTTGGTTGAGATTTGACAAAGCTATGAGAGTTCCAAGTTGGTCACAAGGGAAGCAATTCATACAACGGGTAGTTTCATGAAAAATGTATATATCCCTTTTCATTTGAATGCAGCATTAAATCAGATCAGTCAAATACTCTTTAAAAAGACCTTACTTATTACAATTAGTTGAGATTTGACAAAGTTATGAGAGGTCAAAGTTGGAAAAAACGAATAATTTCAGATCAAATCTATAATACTAGTCTTTAAATCTGATCATTTAAATCTGATCGGGTGAGGCAAGCCTTATTATATAGGAGTACATACCTGATTGATTAATCCATTTAAAATTTGATTAAAGGTTGTCCGCAAGATTGGTGGAGGTGGCTTTGGCGAGATTTATGAAGGCCAGGACTTGATAACCCGTGAACAGGTGGCGCTCAAGGTCGAATCAGCACGTCAACCGAAACAGGTACTCAAAATGGAGGTGGCCGTTCTGAAAAAGCTGCAAGGAAAGGAGCACGTATGCCGTTTCATTGGATGTGGAAGAAACGACCGTTTCAACTATGTTGTAATGCAGCTGCAGGGTAAAAATTTGGCCGAGCTGAGGAGAGCACAGCCACGGGGAGCATTCTCCCTGAGTACAACACTTAGACTGGGCCTACAAATCTTAAGGGCCATTGAATCGATACATTCTGTTGGCTTCCTTCATCGCGACATTAAGCCGGTAAGTTTATCAATTATCATCTGGGTTTAAGATCACAAGCTCTAAGCGAAACATCAATTTTACTATACGTATTTAGCATTTTGAAATTTTTGTGTCGGTTTCTCTTATATTTTGCCGGTTCGTTGAATTTCAAATTTAATCAAAAGATCGATGAATCCAGCTTAACGAAACGATTTTAATGAAAATGATAATGATTTTAAATAAGTTTAATTTTGGACTGAGACGAAACAAACTTTACATTAAACGGTTATTGCGATTTGAACAACAACTGTTTTTCGGCTACGTATAGTACAAATTGTTTTTCATTTCTTCAAATACAGTTTTATTTACAGTTACCAATAATAATCGATTATACCCGGTTAACTGTTTTGGCTACGGTTTAGATCTTTGTAAAATTCTGCAAATAAATTTAAAACGCTACCCGAAATGTGTTTTCAAATACACTTAGAATAATCATGGTACAGTTCGATCTAATTTACATAAATATACATAATTTTGATTTGCAGAGCAATTTTTCAGTAGGTCGTTTACCCTATAATTGCCGGAGAGTGTATATGCTCGACTTTGGACTAGCGCGTCAATATACCACGGGCACAGGCGAGGTTCGTTGTCCCCGAGCAGCTGCTGGATTCCGGGGTACAGTTCGGTACGCCTCAATAAATGCTCATCGTAACCGGGAAATGGGACGGCACGATGATCTATGGTCCTTATTCTATATGCTTGTTGAATTTGTGAATGGGCAATTGCCGTGGCGAAAAATCAAAGACAAGGAACAAGTTGGATTAACAAAAGAGAAATACGATCACAGAATACTATTGAAACACTTACCGTCGGATTTGAAACAATTCTTAGAGCACATTCAATCACTTACCTATGCGGACAGGCCAGATTATGCGGTAAGATATCTTCTTTTTATCTTTTTGTTTTTAAATACTTTACCCAAGGCAGCAGGTAGAAGAAGGCGTGGCCTCGCCCTCTTTTAATTGTCTCTTTCTTTATAGGACATTATTCTATATAAGCACATCCAGATCGGATAAATAAAACGAGAGCTGTGACTGTTTTAAGTTTTAAGCTCTTAAAAGTATTCTGTTGAAGCTTAAAACTAATGAACTAATGAATCAAATTAATATGTATTTAACATATTCTTTATTTATCTCAGACTGTCTGTAGATCTCGCTTACACTTGTTTGATTTTACGTGTGTATCTAAACTTGTACTGAATTATTTTTATGAATATTTAAAGATGCTAATTGGCCTCTTCGAGCGGTGTATGAAACGACGGGGCGTTAAGGAGGCCGATCCGTACGATTGGGAGAAAGTAGATACCGCCACAATAGGCAACATTAATTCGGCAACAAATGCTCCAACAGCTCCAGTGAAAAACGAATATATCCATGGCAATATCACTCAAATGACGGTAGCTGCCTCAAATGCCAGCGGTACAGAATACGTAAGCATTATAATAAATACTTTGATGATCTTTATAACTTATCTTCTTCCTTCACACGCAGATTCGGAAACGTAACGATATTGACACTGCTCAGATGGCGTCAACGGAGCCTCTACATATTAAAGAAAAGGTATACTGAAATAACAGATCGAGATACTCATTTCACAGGCTATAAATCTCAAATCGAAAATAACAGTTTTTTTATATTATACAAAAATTAATCTAGAATCTGGGTTTCAAACCGAACCAAAACCTTGTTACCTGTATCTACTAGAAATGCTATACGACAATTTATAATTTCCTTATTAATCGGAATTTTTGATTTGCTTTAACAATTCATAGATTTATGGTATGAAATATGTTAACAAATTTAATTCTAAATGCATACTGTATGTAGAAACACAAAATTAGGAGAATCTAATTGGAAAAAAAAATGGAAACAAGAAAACAATTTGAAGAATCGGAAAACAAAATTAAAATGTATCATAAAATCAAGTTAAAATGTCAGTTTATTCAAAATAAGTTAAGTTCAGAACTTAAATATCGCTTCAAAAGACATTACCTATTCAAATTGGATGAGATTTGAAAAAGTTATAAGAGTGCAAAGTTATCCAAAAATTTACAAGTGAAAAAATTGAAAAAATGGGTAATTATTGGGAAAATTCATGATATCACTTCATTAAAAATATTTTTAATGCAGCATTAAATAAGAAATCAAATACTGTTTCATATATCCATTACATTTTTTAATTGGTTGAGATTTGACAAAGCTATAAGAGTTCAAAGTTGTCATCAAATTTACAAAAAAAAACCAAAAAAAAAAATTAAGTAAAAAAGGGTAACAATTTAAATGCAGCACAAATTAAAAAGTCAAATACTGTTGAGAAAAAAAAACGCATTACCTTTTAAAATTGGTTTAGATCTGACAAAGTGATAATAAGTTAAAGTTGTTCAAAAACTTAGAAAGTTTTGGTAAAATTTCAAAAGTCCTTAATTAAAAATAATTGAAATGAGAC
Source organism: Drosophila innubila (assembly GCF_004354385.1). Lineage (NCBI taxonomy): Eukaryota > Metazoa > Arthropoda > Insecta > Diptera > Drosophilidae > Drosophila > Drosophila innubila. The sequence goes on along the minus strand of NC_047625.1, from coordinate 1,518,510 downwards.
ATCAATTTAGAAGTCAAATATTTTGTGCTGTCTGCTGATTTTAAGCTACGTGTATAACAATTGATCAATACTTTTTCATTTGCTTATTCAATTTGCAGGTTGATAAGAATTGCAATGCAACAACAACGCCACAAGCCTCAGGGGAATGCGCAATGCAAAATGTGAATTCAGGTAATCAAAATACATTGCCAAAACAGCAGCAGCAACAACAACAACAACAACAACAACAGCAATTGGTGCTGGCCGTAAATAGTTCGGTGGCTATGCCGAATTTTCCCAGTGCATTGATCAAATCATCAACAGTGGTCATTGCGAACCATGAAGCAACTGCTGGAGCTGCATTAAAGTCCGCACAGGCCACAAATCATGGGAAGCGGTATATGGGTCAGGGTCAAGGTCAAGGTCAAGGCCAGGGTCAAGGACAAGGGCAGGGACAGGGACAGGGACAGGGACAGGTTGGATCTGCGTCAAATCAAAACAACTCGGCTCCAGTATACGTGAGTACTTAAAGCAATGATCGCAATTGATCAATTGATCAATAACTTGAGATGCATCCAACAGTATACGGAAGATAAGGCTGTCACCGTTCCACATCCGTTGCCACTGTTGGCAAAGCTACAAACCGAAGGCAATAACGATGTTGTAGTAGCAAATACTACAGCCGACAATGATCTCGAATATAAAATCAAAAATGGTCATATTAATCCAGAGAGAGATAGTGCTAGCAGTACTCCTCAACAGCAACAACAGCAACAACAACAACAGCAACAACAACAACAGCAACAACAGCAACAGCCGACGAAAGAAAATATTGTCGAGGGTACTCCAAAGTATCAATCACATCAGCAACCAATATCCGATAAAGTCAATGTCAATGATAACCGGCGATCAGCGAGCACCATTAATCTGGGGGATCAAAAATCAACATACGGACGGCTGCGGGTTTTAGCCATACCACCCAATCCGACCCAGTCTCAGTCCGGTCACGAGAATCAGGAGTTTGATGCAATGATTTGTGCTACAGACAGTCCAATGGCCAAACAGATCTTCACAACAATACCGCCAGCAAATCGACGATCAATGACTTCAACCAATCTGCGTCCTTCGTCATCCGGTGCTGGTACTGCAACAGGATCAATCTCCACCCAACGCCTCAGCAGTGGCGGTGGTATTAGCGGTGCTGCAGTCACAGCCGTGGCCGTGGGTTCCTTTGCTGCCAAAAGCAGCTTTGCTGGCGATCACTCTGTAACACAGTTCGCACTGATCGATGATGAGAATGTATCGGCGCTACAACAGGTAACAAAAGGCGGTGGAGCCCTTACACTAGCCTCCCAATGGAAGAGTCAGTTCGATGATTCCGAGGACACTACGGATAACGAGTGGAAACAAGAGCCACAGGTAAATCAAATACCCCCCTAAGCATCTATCTTACTCGTAGTCTTATCGACCGATCTCAGGTATGAATTAGCTTTAAATGCTTAAAATGTCCAGACATACTCGTAATAACTATTCATTTATGTTAGCATTATCATTTCACAATCTATGTATCTACAAGTTAACTTTATGTATATTTCTCTTTTGTGTGTATATGTGTACAAATATCTGTGTGTAACTATATATATTAGTACATAATCAATAGGTATTTAAAGTTTTAAGGCTTATCTACATGCACAGCCATATGTACGCATTGCTTACAAATTATTTACTCATGATATATTCAATATACTCGTAGATGCACATTGTACAAGTCTTAAATCCTATGTATAAAGTATTCCAACCTCTTGCCACCTCACAGTCACAACCAAATGTGGATAAATCAACTAAAGCGGATCTATCTTTGGCATTATTACGTGCAACTTCCAATTTTCCCGTAACTCGTCACATCAATTTAAAAGCAGAGCCTTCCGGAACTGATAAGGTCAAGAGGTAAGTAAATGTTTACTTCCATACTTTTTATCTTCATAAGGTCTGAGATCATTGCCTGTCATGATAAAAGCTATCTCACATTAGTGTATGAACCATCTAGATTCTAGAGAGATCTAGAGATCATGTACGATCATTTATTGCCCTGGTAAATGTATTTCCCTTCGTTAGCGAGACACGATAACCATTGATTTTCTTCCCTTCCCTTTCGATGGGAATTTCACTCACTTGCGTTATTCATAAGAAAACTATTAATATTTTAATCCCCAGTACATTTTTCTATAACTTTGAACACACACATAACTTTGGCAATTCTCCACCAATCTTAACAAAAAATGTCTTAAATCTAATTCGACATCTAAATTGATGCTGCATTTAAATTTTTTCCGAAAATTACCCATTTTTTTCAATGATTTCCCTTGTACATTTTTGGTCAACTTTAAACTCTCGTAGGTTATATAAATCGGTTCCCTTTTTTCCGAACACCATAATAATACATGTAAAAACCTTACAAGAATTTAGACAGCTTGGAATATTTTCATTCAATAATTATGAGCTGAATAAAATCATGAAATAGTTAGCAATCACATCAAAAAATTAATGGATAAATAATTATGTTATGTGTATAATCATTTCCCAATTTGCCAATTGCCAGATACACACTTAATATAGCTGGCATCGAGAACTATGAGACATTGCAACTATCCATACCGCACTGTTGGTCCGAGCCGGCAATGGGTAATGTATTGCGAAAAGAATTAGAGCCGCCAGCTGTGCAGCAAGCAGCTTTTGATGAAACAGTAAGCATATTTTTAAAATTAAAAATTAATGCGTATACGTAATATTATCTCATGTAACTATTTGATTATTAAATAATACATTTTTGTATATATTATTATATATGCAATAGACATTAGTTAAGTGATATGAATGCTTTTAGTTTTTATTTAATTTACTTCTATTCTATTCTTCTATACAATTTGTTCATGTTATTTATGTGCTTATTACATTTATACACGTACTCTTTATTCTGTCTGCGGGACATTTTAAGCATTCAAATCGATCGCTAAGCAATAAATGTAAATCTTGAATGATTCTTAGTATTTATTAAATATATATTGATAACATACTCGTATTAATCTGCTGTGTATTGATCAAGGTGTATCGCATGGATATCGCCAGGAATGTTTGTGTACGTGAATCTTATTCAGAAATCGCCTCATTGTCGAATCAACAAAAAATGATGACAAATGCTCTGCCCTCAATCACATCACTCAAAGATGAGGCAGCTGCTGTCGATGTCGATATAAAAAATTCAAATGAGGATCAATCAATCAATCAAAGCAAACATCGTAGTAGCCTTCCAAATGTCTGTCTAATCGATATTTTTGATGAGAAGCCAGAACCGGCAATAAACTTGAACAGAAATCGAGATCCGGCTAAAAATCCGTGTGCTGGAATCCATCAAGATCAGGATCACGATGATATCGGAGTGCCTTGGTGTGCCAAGACAACATTTTGCCAACGAAGCAATTTGCCAAAACAGCCGCCCACAAATCAAATGACTCCGGATATGACATCATTTCATCAAGGAAGCCGAATCTCCGAACTTCTAGATGCTGATTATCCACGTGAAGATGGTTGCATTAGTGGGCGACTTGAGATTCGTGTCATTCCCAAAGGTAAGATCACTTTTAATTACACGTATCACTGCGGACGGCAGTTCGCGTTAGTGACGAAAGCAGCACGAAGGGTGCGAAAGGCGACTAACTATATATACAGCTAAGTTGGAAAATTTGCTACGACTGTCCGATCAGATCGAGTTATATACCGATCGACAGGTTTAGTTCTAACTTACAAAATGGCGTACTAAAACTTTTCTAACCAACCTGGGTCATGAGATACGGGGTGTAAGTGGGAGGGAAAAATTTTGATAATTGCAGCTTATGGGGCCGTTGGGGCTTTTTTGGTAAAATTTTTATTTTTAAAATTCTACTTAAAAATACGCGTCGATTGATACCTCAATCACCCAAATCCGATAACTGGTTCAAAAGATAAATAAATTTGAAAATTTTAGTGGACTTCTCAAAATGAAATGAAAAGTCAGTTTGTTTGTCTGTTTGTCTGTTTGTCTGTTTGCATCAAAGCGCTAAAGAAGCTTAAATGTAATGATGGGGATTGATTCCTTTTCGAAAATCTAGAAATGTTTGTTCTACGACTTTTTCAATTTCCCGCTAGTTTAGCGGGAAAACGCTAAATCCCGCCAAAATCGAAATCTCAACAGTTTCCAAACCATAGAAGCTACAGATATGTTCTATATATCATTAGAAAGGTGTGTTTGAGGGCTTTTAGGCGTACCTTTAAACTTTTTTTCTGAAGTACTCAGGTAACATTTTACAGGTGAAATAAAGTTTTTTAGCTTACATTTTGGCGATTTCTGACAAAACGGCTCTAACGATTGTTAAATTTTAATATGTTGTAATACGTACAATTTCGCGTTTTTTGGTATATGAAACATAAATTTTGGTTGAGGGGTTCGGAAGATATTACTTGTTAAGTGAATAAATACATTTTTCTATCGGTCGAAAATCACGTTTTAGTACGAAAACCTTTTTGGTTTTATGAGATATCTCAACCAAAATGATACAATATGCATTTAACTTGGTTTTATATATTCTGACCAAAGTTGGTTCAAATCGGACCACTATATCATATAGCTGTCATAGGACCGATCGGGTCAAAATTAGGTTTTAGTATGAAAAACTTTTTTGTTTAATAAGAAATCTTAACCAAACTAATACAATATGCATTTAACTTGGTTTTATATATCCTGACCAAAGTTGGTTCAAATCGGACCACTATATCATATAGCTGTCATAGGACCGATCGGTCCAATATTAAGTCTTAGTATGAAAAACTTTTTTGTTTTACTAGATATCGTAACCAAACTAATAGAATATGCATTTATTTAAGACTTATATATCCTGAACAAAGTTGGTTCTAATCGGAACCACTATATCATATAGCTGTCATAGGACCGATCGAGTGAAATCCAAGTCTTAGTATGAAAAACTTTTTTTTTCATAGTAAGTACGAGGTCTCCGACAGTATAGTATGCTCGGCTGTAGCAACGCGAGCAAAGCGAGCAGGGGCAGGGCCCCTAGTTTTCTTTATAATTAAAGAAAAAAATTTTTAAATATGAAATACGTTCAACAACTAAATTTTATATTTTACTATTTGCCTGCATTAATGATAAAGTTACAATGTCAAAAGCAAAAGCAATTGCAAAATTTCTGATATCCACAAAAAAACCTCTAAACGAAAAGTTTCTAGACCTGATATCAATTTTGTGACGAACAAAATTCAGTTTAATCTAAAAATTTTAAATAAAAATATAAATTAATATAAAAAAACGAAAATTGGCATTCGGCACTGCGCAAAAAGTTATTTTTATGTACAAAGAAGATCACCCTTTTTACTCACAGTGCACAATGCCAATTTTCGTTTTTTTATATTAATTTATATTTTTATTTAAAATTTTTAGATTAAACTGAATTTTGTTCGTCACAAAATTGGATATCAGAAATTTTGGGTCTAGAAATTGCTTTCGTCACTAGACTTTTACCTCGTTTAGAGGTTTTTTTTGTGGGATAACATACTTTCATTTCATTTCATTTCATTTCATTCTCTTACTTTACACTCTCGCAACTCTGTCAAATATCAACCAATTTTAATAAGTAATGCCTTTTTTAAACATTATTTGACTTCAAAATAGAAGCAGCATCTTAATTAAAAAAATTAAATTCTGGAATACTTCGAAGTCTCATTACATCTAAATTGATGCTACATTTAAATTATTTTTAATGAAGGACTATTAGTCATATATTTTTTTTTTTCTTTGAAAATTTTTGGACAACTTTGAAGTCGCATAGCTTTGTCAAATCTGAATCAATTTGAATAATTAATGTGTTTTTAAACAATATTTGACTACTTAGTTTATGCTGCATCTAAAATATTTAAAATTTTTCTAAAATTACCCATTTGTTAATTTGTTTCCCTTTGGTCAACTTTGAACTCTCATAGCTCTGTCAAATCTCAATAAATTTTTATAAGCGATGTCTTTTTAGACATTATTTGAATTCAAAATTTATGCTGCATTTAAATTTTTTTTATTATTCATTTAATTTTATTTGTTTGTAATCACTGAAAAAGAAAAAATTGTACTTAATCTTACATACAACATACAATTTAACTTAAGAAAACTATATTGATATGATAATTTACATACATTTCAAATAATTGATTAATTTTTAACAATTATTATTTGTATGAATGATATGATGTTTTTGCAGAAAACTCACATCTGGACGAGTCTGTCTACTATGATGCCTTAGCAGCTACTGTTAAAACTCCAATATCGAATAGGGTAGGAGCTGCGGGTGATACGCAAGGTGCAGGTCAACCAAGTGATAAGGAGCCCATTAACTGTGATGACATAATAGAATCGGCAAAAGCTAAACTAGTCAGCTCTTCGACAACAAGTTTAATCAAAACTGCAACAGCAATTACCAATTGTAGTCCACTTATGAGCCAGCAAAAAGAGACACCAGGAACTCCCAATGAGATCAGCTCCTGCAGCATTAATTCCGTTGAAGGGATCAAGGTCAAGCTAAATGGCAATATCAATATCAATGGCAGTGGCAGTGGCAGCCAGGTAACTTCTACCACTAATCGAGATGGAATATCAAATATAGCTGCTGCTTCTGCTGCTGCTGCTGCATCTGCTCCTGCTCCTGGATGCGATATATCATCATTGTCAACGCCTAGTAAGATTCCTGTACTAACATCAAATTTGCGTCAGTCAAAATGTGCTTCTTGGGCGGGTGTCGTCACTACCAACAATGTACCAGCACCTGGGTCAATTGGAGCACATGATCTTCAGAATTCACCCAACGAGACACAGACACAGAAACAGACATCCATTCTGGACCCAAATGATAGTCCTCTCCATTATGTTACTGGTTTACAAAATATTCCTAATATTACGGATTTAACACCAGGTTTGTTCTGTTCATGCATGCTTGTAGTTCCTAAGCGATCATTTCATTGATCGCGCACAACAACAATTAACAATTTTAGAAAATCTCCCATCGAATAGGGAAACAGGGAAATAGGGGCGCTTCAAGATCGTATGATAAGGGAATTTTACAGGAGTTGTAATTAATTGGTTTTATAAAAATTGAAATCATTATTTAAGACTTGGTTTAATTTAATAAAATAATAATAATTTCCCAATGGTTCTCTTTTATACTTTAAGGCAATCAAATTTTTAAACAAAAAACTGCAACTTTTCAAAGAATCGAACTTAAGAGCTTCATTTAAATATGATAAATTCTTGTGACTTTTAACAGGGACCGTAACGATTACAATCTGTTATTTAAAAAGCTAAGATACACAAATTATTTATTTTATATTATTTAAAATATTATTTTTATATAATTAAATAAGCTTAAATAATAATAATAAATAATAATTATTATATTTAAATTTTTATCTTCAAATTAAACCATATTTTCAATTATTATTTTAAATATTAAAAATGAAAGTTCATTTTACATTTTAACTATGGTAACATGTGATGTGTTAAGTTATTGAATATTTTGAATATATTTTTGAATTGGTACAGAATATTTTTACATTCAATTTTTGTGTTTAAAGTTATTCTAATTTGTTATTACAAACAATTAATTATTATTTTTATTTATTATTTTAAAAATTGAAAATGAGAGTTATTTTATGATATTTAAATTAAAATTTAAACATGATTTATTAATATTTCAAACTTTAATTGAAAAGTGATGATTAGCTTAAATAATTCAAATAAATATTTTATGCGATCCCTGCTTTAGTCAAAGTCATATTTTGTTGTTTACCCTTGCTTTTTATTTAAATTATTGGGTTTACTGTGAATTTTTCCTTTGTGAAAGCAATTACATTCCAAATCCTTGAAGCTAAGTTTGCATCCTTGAACCGCACATTTTCTCTAGTTATGTATTCCTAAGCCAATTTAATTAATTTCAATTATTTCACACGATTTCCATACTACTACAATTTCTTCATAAATAATGTGTATATTTTTGAATATTAAATGTAGGATTACGACGCCGTCGAGAGTCTTCTGAAGGAAAGTATGTAACAGATCCGACGCAATTAAATCTAAGATTTCAACGTCCACGGTGTCGGGCTTCCAGCAGGTATGAGACAGAATTAAATAGTATATTCAATTAATATTAATTTACAGTTACAAATTACAGTTCTCGCGGCGTTCCAACATCAATGCTGGGCAATTTTGATGATCAGTCAACTGATAACAGTGAAGATAAGGCTGGCAAGGGATTAGGTGAAGACATTACGGGATTTGGGTCAGTTTCATATAAAGCCGAACCATCAGCTGCAGCATGGAATCAAAATACAAATGAGACTCCATTGCGAAATGATATTTCGCCACCGCCGGGTGATCCCAAAATTGAGAATAGTGCACGATTACGTCGATACAGACATAATATAGAATAATTTAAAAAAAAAAAAAAAAAAAAAAAAAAAAGCAGCTTATAAATTTAAAAGCAATAGTCTCATGTCATAGTAATGAATCGAATAGTCATAGAAATAAATACATAAATGGAATTAACCCGTATCCACGAGAATATACACATAGATATTCAATTGATTTGGAATTATATGAAACGGGCTTCTAGAATCTGAACATAAATATATAAAAATGGAAAAGTTCATGATCCTGCAACTTAGCCAGTACTGGTGTCTTAACTAAAAAGTAAATTTAGACTACGTGTATGCTTAGAATTTGATTATGAAATGAATATGCTGAAGAAGCTCTTAGCTATACACGTACATATTCATGCGATATCTACTGCATAGATATTATAAATTATTGTATATTTATAAAATCCACACAAAACACCAGCAATACAAAGTTATAGTTAGTTAATTTTAAAAGTGATACAAAGCTTCATATGACATGACCTGTTATCAATCGTTTCATTTCATTTCCATTTCAAGATTCGCTTTCTACAAAACCTTTAATTCGAATATTGGAGTTACCCCAAAACCACTTATGTAACTTGTGTCAATAATTTAATTATATAATTTATAACATTAGTGTGAATAAACTGGATTAGCAATGCACTCTTATTCGTATTCGTAATCAAAAAGTATTCAATGAATAAATGTTGCATTCATCCCAACGTTATCAACTTAAAAATGATAATATTTAAATAAATACTGTGGTACGAATACGTAAGAGACTAGTATATTTAAATACAAATAATAAAAATGGTTTTTCTCTGGAAAATAAGTTAACGGAAGATTTCATTTCAAATGTAGGTTCTTATCGATAGACTTCAATACAATTTAAATGAAATAACCACATATGGGTTATTGTAAATATTCGAATATTGCAAATTATAATTAGAAGAAATAAAACCTTAATAAAGAGTAAAGTTAATTTTACCCACAAATGTAGCTACTTGTTCTCCAATTGTTATCTGTCACCAGTGAAATTCTATGGCAATAAAACTCTTCAATGGAATCTCAACGCAAACTTTATTGAGACTACTTGACTGCAAGATTTATTTTTAATTTATTTTCCATTTCAATTGTCACCAAATCTGAGAGCTCTAGCTCTTAAAATTCTTCGTGATCTAAGAAAGATGAAAAGACTATTTAATCAACAAAATATTATGGAAAAATGTAGCTTTAGTCTTGACATGTGTCGTATTTTTTAATTTTGGACCAAAGTGTACACTGTACAGTCATCATATTGATAATACCCTCAATAAAACCTATATTATCGATGTATGTGGTTGAATGTGTAGCAAGGCTTGCGAATATCCGGGTTCTTCTTGGCAAAAGACACACAGATTGGGATTCTCCAAAGGCAATTTCATTTTGTTTTGCAAATTTGCGTACATCAATTTCTGCAGCACTCTCTTCAAAAAAGAAGTTAAAAAAAACAATAATTATTCTTCTACAAAATATACAAATAATAATGCTTACTTTTATTTTGTTGACTTCAGCACGCAGCATTATAATTTTTGTCTCGCCAGTTTCGATTATTCCTTTTATGCTATTAACTTGCCTTTGGATATTTCTTATTATTAACTCATTTGAATCTTCAAAAGTTATTTTAGGTGTAGGTGATGTACTTGGTGGGCACATTTCTCCAAAAGTCCTTGATAGTAGGCATAAAGATGTTTTACGTATCTAAAGATATAAATCAAAAAATTAAATTAAATATTTATCCAAATATAATGATGAAAAAAGGTGTTACACTTACTTTACTTTTCAAACTCAAATCAAGATGAATTCTCGATGTTTTCCTAATCAAATCACGTGAAGTACTAAAATTAGTGGGTCCCAAAATTCCACTCTCTGATAAAAATTGTTCAGCTTTATCAATGCTTCCTCTTTGAACATTCGATTCCTTTATCGACTGATCAAGGTCAATTTTGGTATGTAATTGATTCGGTACCCGATGGTACAATGTGTTTCTTTCGGCTTCAGTTCCCTGCCGATTTGCACGAGTAAAAATAAAATTGATAGCAGGATGCGAGAAAGATCTTAACTCTCTTCGAGTTGTAGTTGGCGTCTTGAGAGCATATCGTTGGAATTTATCGCAATTTCCATCTGATTTAGAGCAATGAGAATCTTGAGAATTTTGTGAATAAATATTCCCTTTTGTGATTTTATTTGAATGCAAGTATTGTGGACACAAAGCATTTAGCTCATTCAATTTCAAATTATCCACTTTGCCAGGAACGAGTTCACAGTTACAGTGATCAACAAAATAGCTTCCGCAGGAGTGACGATTTCCTTTTAATTTCTCCATTATTATTTCCATCCGTAATTGTTTAATTAAAAAAAAATAAAATTCGAAAATCGTGCAAGTAGTTAGGATCTGAAAAAGTACATTATAAGTTGAGTTTATAAACAAATGCAGTTAATAAACAAAATTAGCTTTTAAATGATTGCAATTAAAGTATTGAAAGTTTTTTTTGATAAAACTAAAAATACTCAGGACAGGAAAAATCCAGTTCAACTACATATAAAACAAAAACTGTGGCAAAATTAGAAGGATACAAATTTAGCAGCATTTTTCCGAAAAGCTTCACTTTTAGAATATCTTAAAAATAGTGTTTCCAAATGAACTAATCGAAATTTCACATTTAAAGAAAACAAAGCTCCAAACAAAATGACTGTCCAACAATTTTTTTTTGTTATGAATAATAAAAGAATATACTTGGGTGTTCCAGAAACGAGAGTACAAAATTTTAAATACAGAAAAAATTTCATATTTACATCTTGTCTAGTCTTCATGTGGGAGTCTTGAATAAAATGTTTAAATGATAAACAAAATAAAACTTCATCAAAGATACAAAACAATGCAATAAACATATACATATGTATATGTCTGTGTGTTCATATAAATAATTTGTTAAGCCTTACAGTTTTATTTGAATCTATTAGCAGGTACTCGCGTGGGTGTAAGCTGCTAATTTTTTATTATTTTTTATATTCAAGTTGAACTCCAAATTAGCAATGTACACCTAATAATAAGAAGAAGCGCAAAACCAAAAAGTATATTCATATTTAGAATATTAGAATAAAGTAGACCAACAATTTCTGCTATTTTTTTCTGCCGTTTTTTTTTATATGGAGATCGTTTTTGGTCTACTCGATACTGAATTAAAGAAAATAATGCACACAGTTCATTATTAAAAGAAAACATTGAGAAATTGTTTATTTTTTAATTACATTACAGTAACTGAAGAAAAATGTATATTAAATTGGACTTAACATTAAAAATAAAAAATAAAAAATCAATATTAAGAATATTCTTTGTCCAGAAAATTACTTGACAGACTGTATTTAGATACTGTTTGCTACATTGCATTTTAACATCTCGAAGTAAATTAAATATGAATAAGTATTTAAAGGTGTTTTATTAGATCAACTGCTCGATGGGAAAGTTTTGGTTTTAACCCGTTGTTATGAAAGATGAACACAGTATGTCAAGTAATTCTTTTGACAAAGAAAAATATCCATGGATTTGAAATGCCAAAAATATAAGCACGATTTTGTGCTATTTTACTCACTTTCTATACAAGTAAAAAAAAGACTAGCAGAAAATTAACTCTGTTAGAATTGTGTTCCTTGTCAATCAATTACTTAATATATTGTACATAAATACGCGTATAATAATTTGTCTAAACTATTTGAATTGTTTTCCTTGTCAAACCAATTACTTAACATACTGTACATAAACATATAACAATTACGTGTATAACAATTTAGTCTAAAATACAATTAGTACAAACCTTATTACAGAATCACATTGTGTATTTGGAGTCATGACTTCACTCGTAAATATTATACTTTCACTCATAATATGTTTTGCAAAAGCCGTGCAACTTACATATTTATTTTTAGTATCTTTAATTCAATTTGTATGTCTGTAGTAATAAATACTTATCAGTTACTTTTGTTGATAAGCATTTTTTTCAATTTGCTTTATTAAGTAGCATAGCCAAATGTGAGACGCATACTAAGAGAAAGACAACAAAGATGAGACGTTCTCCGATAAACTGAAACTAAATAAACAATGCACGTAATATAGCTATGTTTACAATTGACAATTGTTGTGGCCTCCAACTTCGAACATTTTATGCCGGGAACATTTGTACATTCGCTCTGAATAAGTTCAAATGAACGGTTTATTAAAATGAGTAAATGAACCAAGAACATTCGTACATTCGTTCCGAACAAGTTTAAATGAATGCTGCATTAAAATAAACAAATTCACTTGCTCAGCAAGCTGAACTAAAATAGTTGCACTTCAATTATCGTTAAAGTTTCTTCTGACATTATTTTTTATTGTTGTTTATTGATATGTTAAATATATATTAAAATACACAACTTACTAACATTAATTTTCCAAAATATTTTTCTTTTCTCTATTTGGCTAAAGCAAATGCAAAATGTATCGATGGTCGTTAGCATTGACAACTATCGATAGATTGTGCTAGCAGCGATAGTGCGATTTTCGATACATTGTTGTTCAGTCTCAGAAATAGCCACAAATGTAAAAGAAAACATATGCAATTAAAACTTCAAAGTCGTCAATAATGGCTGAAATATATTCTTCGGAAATATTACGCGTTGTTATAGCTCAAATAGCTCAAACTATTGGATATAGCAATACTCAAAGTGCGCCTTTGGAATTGCTAGAAGACATTTTGCTGAGGTTTATACAGGAATTGGCTCGCGATCTTCACAGTCAAGCCGAACACGGTAAATACTTATATTTATATATACATACGTACATGTGTGTTGTTATTTACAAATGTACATCATGTTCACATATACATATGTATAATATTTACATATGTTCTTACTTTATACATGTCTACAGTTTTGGTTTGACTTTCCGATATTTACAGTCAACGATGTCAGTTTTTTGTCAATTATAAAATGCACATTTAATCAAGGGGGCTCCGCTCCCTGCTAGCATCGCTCGCGGTAAGGTCCGGCTACAGTCGAATTTATCAGTAAAAATTAGATTGGGGACTCACTTGGTTTATTTTTTAAAATCTTTTAAATTTTTATACAAAATTATATTTTGCATGGTTGTATTGTGCAATTTGTCACTACTTGGTCCGTTTACCAATACTAATTTTGTAAGCGAATTTGGGTAAGTTACCCAATTTTGACGCGCCCGATTTATAGCCGTTTTCCAACACTATATATAACGGAATCGTGCAGAAAGCTTTAATTTTGATAAAATGTCGTGCACAGGTTGTGATGTTAGTGCGAGAGAGTTTCTTAGACTCAGTAAAAGTGTGTTGTTAGACTTCTTGCGGAGTCACAACGTATTCGCGCGACTTTTTTAAAAAGTTTTGCTTACGGCCTACATTTTTCATTTCCTCATGGGAAGATGATGATGACGATACCTAAGACGCCACCCTAGGAAGATGATGATGACGCAGAAGTTGCAGATGCCTAAAAGCCACAGGCTTCGACCACCAGGATCAGTTTAAAGTTACGGCAACATTTAAACACCAGTACGAAGTAGTGTTGGTCGTTTTGGCCTGTACAATGCTCAGTCAGTTAATGCGGACAAATTACATATTAATCGAATAAAGTTGCATTAATTTTAGCTTGTCAAAACAATTGCTTGACTAACTGTATGTTTGTATCTGATATTACCACAAACAGCAAATCGCGTTGAGCCCAATCTAAAGGATGTTCAGCTGAGCCTGAAGAATCTAAGCACGGATGTCCACGAATTACTCAACTATATTGGAAATGTTGAGCCAGTTCCTTCGTCAGAGAAGTTCCCGAATATCCAGTGAAGAGAAACTCGAATTTGAATTTCCTTAAACCCGGCAGTGCCGAAACTCTAACGCGACCAGTTCACATCTTCGAATACCTGCCACCAATTCTACCCACAGACACGGATGCGGCCAACTCGACTGCCAGAGGCGCTAACCAATCGGATCTGAGCAACGATCAGGTTCCATCTGGCTTGAGGCTGCTCATAATACTTATGGTCATAAGAGTGAAGATGTAATGACCGATTACGGCGACAGCATAAAACCCTTGTCATTGAGCACAACGTCCAGAGATCACGTCGCCGATCCCGATGGACATGCGGTACGGGAAATCAGTAGCGTTGTCATGACAACTGGAGGATTCATCTCGCCGGCTATAGAGGAAAACTGCCTGAAGCTTTCGTACCAGATATTATTGGTAGCGATTCTTGAAACTGTAGTTGCAAACAATAGTTATCATGATTGATTTAAGCAATTCCCCATACGAATTTCGAAAAATACGTGTATTACAAATAATAAATATATAAATTAAGGCTGCAAACCTCCAAAAAAATTTTAAAGGTTCGGTTCGGCGGTTCGAACCATAGAGCAAGACATTGGTTCGGTTTGCGAATTGGTTTATTTACCCCTGAACCCAAGGTTTGGGTTCGAACCTTGGTTCAATTTTATACATTTAAAACTAAATAAATTTTTTTTAAAAGAAATCAAATTTTGATGATAATTTAAATTTATTTGAATATTTAAATATGACTTTATTCAATCTAAAGTCTCAAATAAATGCGTAATATTAGAAAACCATATAATTTATGTAATTAGTTTTGTACGAACCGAACCTTATTTTAGAAAGCGGTTCGGTTTAGGTTCAGGTTCACAAAGTAAATAATTTCAAGGGTTCGGTTTATGATCCGGTTCAGGCTACTTAAAACCCAACCAACCGGTTTACGGTTTCAAAACCGGTTTGCAGCCTTGATATAAATAATTAAATTAAATATTATGTACAAAAATTATACGAAAATTTGATAGTAAAATTGGGAAACAAAAGTAGAAAACATTAAATTCGGAAATCAAAATTCTCATTTCTGTTAGGAAATAAATATTTAAATAAAATATTGGGATGATAAATATAAAGAAATACCAAAATTTATATATTTCTTTGCTCGATTTCCTAATTTAAGATTCCTTTTCTTTTTTTCCTATCTTGGTTTTCTAAAATATAATTCTTAGTTTTGTTTTCTTTGTTTTTTAATTCCTTAAAATATTCCGAACTCGTTTGAAGTACCGATTTAAGCAACATATTTGATTTAATCATTTCTTGAGCTGTAATAAATGAAAATAAATATTCGCAGAAAAATGGAAAGGACTCGATGCACCGCCTGCATCACCGCCACCTGCAATGGAACCCGAGATCCCATTGCCCACTGAAGCGTTCTTAGTGGACTCACCAAATGCAGCAACAAGAGTATCTTTGTCTTTGGAGACCAAGACACGGACAAGCGAGCAACGTTCATTTAATGAAATATCCACCTCAAGTTTTAAGAATGAGATGAATAATGTTTTGGAAGCAAGTAGTCCAGTTGGGACACTCCCTAGCCAAAGTAAACCTACAAAGAAGAGTAAAAAGAAGCATTTAATTGGTGGATTTCAAAGTGAACATAGCACGGATCTGAATGCTAGTAAAGCTCAAGAGAAAGCACACCGCAAAGCACTGAGAATGTTCCAAAAAATGTCAAAAAATCAGGCAGATAGCGACGGCAGCAGTAAGGGAAGCAACAACATGTTGAATCTTAAGAAATCCATGAAGAATCTAAATCGCGGAATGTTGTCGTCATTGCCGGACAAGTCAACGGAGCGGGCGCAACTCGAGAAACTGATTAAAAAGCAAACAAAGCAGCGACAAAAGCAACTAAAGAGTCAAAAACAACAGCAGCAACAGCAGAGTCAGTTGCAAACGATGACCAAGTCCACTGGTGCTGAAGGATTTGCTGCATTTGGTCTCACTCAAACCATTCCATTGGCTCCCATTGGTTCAATGACAAATGTCCTTCAACCAGTTGCAGTTCCCGTTGCGACTCCATTAGTTGGAGTAGCTAATAATTATACATTTGGCAGTCCGTCTCTTGTTCCATCAACGATTATCGAAAAGAAAGAGAAATTCTCGCCAGATGTAAAGGCAACGCCAAATGAGTCCTTCTTGGACGAGATCAAACTAGCCAGCGAACCGGACCGCAATAAATTGAATATTTTCAAAAAACTGTCAAAGCCAAAGGCAACAACGACGACAACGCCGACGTCGACGTCTAAGGTCCCATCACCAATGGGACAACTGAATATTGCGACAAATTTGTTTGGAAATGCTTCGCCATTGATAAGCCTACCATCTGGGACAACAATAACGCCAGCTCCAGCCTTGAATGCCGTCGATAATGTATCAGTATCTGTACACAAATGAATCAAATGCCATCAAGTATATCGATGACACCAGCATTTGAAGATAATGATCAAACAATCAATCAATCGTCAGCTAACCAAATGTTAACTGATCTTCAAAGGCCGAAGAAACGTGGTCGTAAACCAGGCGGCAAGAATTCTGTCCGATCGACTGAGATGACACCAAAGAAGGTCAAACCTAATAAAATAAATCCAGGTCTCGTCTCGTCATATCCACCGAATTTAACACTTGTTCATCCATTTCCCGTCTTACCATCAGTGCCTACAGAACCGTTAAACTTGAGTCACGTCGATCAACTCAAAGGCGAGCCATTTAATCCATTGTCAAGCTCTATGAACTTTGGTGCGGCTATCTGTGGTGGTGATGTTGGATCCCACAATGAGATAATTTCTGGTGGTGTTGCCCCACAGCAACAACAATTGAAATGTAAACGAGTCAAGGAAAAGAAAGAACGAAAAAAGGCTAAAACCAAATATAATCAATTCGAACCCGACGGTAATCAACTTACAGATAATGCACTAGATCTGAACATTAGTAAAAAGTTTCCTTTTATGGATTCAGATAAGACTCAGATCTCACAGACAAAGCTATCACTCATTAATGAATCTACTGGACCTTCTGATCGAAATTTCAATCAAATCTCACCATCATCAAAATCGCCTGGTATCGGTATGAAACGAATGCCAGATTCATCACCGCCCATAATTGGTGTTGGTGTTCATGGTTATATGGGTGGCTTGGGAGGACTTCCTCTATTGCCTTTTCCCCACGGCCGGGCCTTATACCATCGGCACTCTTCTCGCCAACAAGCCTTGCCAACTTTGGCAAAAAACATATAAGTCCAAACAAGATGATGCCTCATCCATTCATATCCTTACCGAACCCAGGACAATCTTCAACCATTGGATATAGACCAACATTTGAATCGTCAGGGAAAACAGGTAAGAACGATACCATAAATATTTATTTATTAATTTATTTTATGTCAACTAAATACAGTTGACCTAGGGTAATTTTAAATTTTAAACAAAGGTATTAAAAATGCCTTTACATTAATAATTTTAATAAAATCATAACATTTTATAAATGAAACTTAAAAAATTAAAAACCAAAAATTGTAATAAATAAACATACCAAAATAAATCGCAGATCCCACTCTTTAAACCTGACAAAAGAATTCAAATGTTGGGTTATCATTTTACCGTCATTTAAGTTGTACTTTCGACAAATCTGAAGAATTTCAGTGTTCCTATATATATTTTGTAAGTCGCAAAAATCGACTGTCAAATATATATTTATAATTTCCAGAATTTAAAATATGCTTTATTTAATTAAAAAATAGATTTAAAATTTTTTTTCTGCATTTATATTCAATTTTAAAATTTATTTAATTTAATAAGTTTGACATTTTGTCAACTCCCAACAATTTGTTGACATTAAAAGCAAGGAATCAAACTGAACCAAATATCGGTTCCAATACAAATTTGGATACAAACGGAATAGGTGTCACACATCTCTTTTGGCAACTAGTTGTTAATATAGTTAAGAAGCAATTACTTCAGGCCCATAATACATGCAACCGAATCTAGTTGAGAAACGACTAGTTGCAGGCCCAGGACAAGCCTTTGTTAAATGGACGACTTCAATACATGGGTTTGGACTACATAGGTAACCAGTTGTTCATCCTTCCCCAACTAGTTTTGTACTAGTAAAAAAACTGTTCGTTTACACTGCAGGGACTATTTCGGTAAAAGGTATAATTTCGGATTTGTCCTTTCGGTTCAGTATTCAGTAAACGGTACTTTCCCCACTGTCCATTTTTTTTCTTTCGTATTTTTCACTTTTAAAAATTTGAAATTTGAAAATATATTTTTTTCATATACAGCCCATTTGTTCATACTTTCCCCTTGATCCTTATTAAAAAAATGTTAAATTGTCATAACTTTTCCAACACTTAACCGATTTTCACTTACCTTAATTGATTCTGCTTCAAAATTTTCTTGAACAAGAATTTATTTCGGTTACGTTTCCGGTTTCAGTACCACTTTTTATTATTACTCCATGCTTGAAAGTGTTGTTTGCTTGGTTACTGGATCACCGACAATGACTTTTAGGTTGCTTTTGCGCTTTTAGATATTTGTAGAACACACCTGTTTATCTCTAATTTGAAATATAAAAATCAAAAATTAAATTTAAAATAATTTAATTATTTTATTTTATTTATTTATAGAAAATAAATCAAGTGGACTCTCCGTGCAACCTCTGCCCGAATCTCACTTGGAGCGAAGTTATTGCAATGTGGCACCTTTGGTGCCGATTCGATGAAATTGACATCTTTACAAATGGAAGGAGTAAGTCGCTCAAGTCGACGGATCAGCAAGGATCTGGTGAAAGTGGTGAACTCAAGGAAAGGACAACAGTTACTCTTCGGTCTTATCGAAATATTTGCCCAACATTCAGGGAGCTGGCGTTGGATTATTGGGGTTATCATCGGTTGATGCATCGGTTGTGCAAAAGTCAGGAATCAACCAGCAGCAAAACAACAGTAAAACAGACGAAGACCACAGCTGGTACTGGAAATCTTGGTGATCCAATTGAAGTCTCAGATGATTCAAACGAAGATGAATCCAATACAGTAGGAATAATTAAAAGGAGCACAACCAATTGGTGGACGGAATCTTGCAACACCAGAAATCAAGCATAATTCAACCAATGAACCTGCAGCAACAATTCGAAAGCTTACATCCCTATTCGATGATCACTAACAACTCTTCACCATCGCCGAAAAAGATAACAAAGGGTGTGCAACCGATTAAAATTAACCAACTTGAAAGCAATACATCGTCATCAGCATCTCACCCAGCAACATCGTCATCATTTAATATAAATTTCATGGGAAATGATAAATTTAGCTTGGCCGGTGGCGCTGATCTAATACCCTTATCATGTGTCGACAGTGGCTTGGCATACTCCTCAAAAACAGTGCCTGTCACAAGTTTGGCGGCAGGTGCAACATCGGAATCCTCGGCTCCGGCTGCCAAGACAGATGCTGAACACAATTTTCTATCGAATTTCGTTGGGTCAGCTAATTATGATGATATTACGATAACACCAACGAAAACTTTAAATGACCTTAAACTCCACAAACTGCACAAAAAATCGAAGAAACTAAAGGAGGGAAAAATCAAAAAGAAAAAAGACAAAAAGGACAAAACAAAGAGTAAAGAAAAGCATGATGAAAAGAATTGGCTCAAAATAGATAAACCCAAAGGTCTGGATAAAAAGCAGAAAAAGGAAAAGAAAAAGGATAAACTGGTAAGCCAATTTAAATTTAATATACATTTATTGTTGAAAATTGTCTGATCTCTGAGGTCGAGGATCTGATCTGATCTAAAATTAAGAAACTGTGTAGTAGTCAACTGCCAAATCTCAACCAATTTTAATGATTAATATATTTTTAAACATTATTTGACTTATAAATTGATGCTGCATTTAAATTGTTTTTATTTAAGAATATTTAATTTTTCCTTTGAACTCTCAAATCATTGTCAAATCTTAACCAATTTTAGAGGTTAGCCTTTTAAACACTATTTGAAATTTAAATTGATTCTGCACTTAAATTAATTTTTTATTAAGAAATGTTTGAAAATAATAATAGTTTCAAACTATCCTAATATTACCCATTTTTTTTTTTCAAATTTTCCTTTTGTCAGATTTCAACTCGCATAATTATGTCAAATCCCAACCTTAGTCCTTAGTCTTTTTAAACACGATTTGAATTCTAAAATGCTGCATTAAAATTATTTTTAATTAAGTGCCATTTGAATTGTTCCTAATTACCAATTTTTCAGTAACATACTGTAACATATTGTCATAAAATTGATTTATTTAGGTAAATTAATCATTTAATCTCGCAAATTCGTTAACAGGTACCGCCAGATGTGTCACAACTGTCGAAAGATAATATCGAGAGCAGTGTGCAACATACTAAAGATATCGCTCCAAGCTCAGGACTCGGTCCCGTTGCAGTAACAGTTACAGATACGTTTCAGACATCAGCTCCATCAGAAACAACATCAGGAGCAGCAGCAGCAGGGGAACATTAGCAGCATTGGCTCACCATTTACCCTCTCCCAAATTAGATTTGTCACCCAACCAGGTGCCAAAACTAACACTTGTTAGGTGGAAAGTCAACTCCCATTCCTCCCAACTCACCAATCGGAGGCGATAATGATGCATTAATAACAACAACGGCAACAGCTTTGACTCCAACACAGACAAAGAGGGAACAGTCGCCGGAATTGGCTCGATTCTCGCCGCTTGTCACCGGACCGCCAAAACCCAAACAATGTAGGAACTCGACATATATTGAGATGGGTATCGATATTTATCTTATTTATTATTACTAAAATCAATCGACAAAACTTAATTTAGATCAATAATATAAAATGAAAAAAAAATTATTTACAATAACTTTTATTTAAAATATCTTTTCTGTATCAGTACATTTCCTTTAAACTCTCCAATTTTTCAATTTTTTATATGTTATTAATTTTTTGTCAATGGCTTTAGTCGACGCTTAAGTACAATATCGATATCGTCCCTAATCTAAATACTTAGTAAACATTTCTATTAATTTGTCCTTTAAGGCGAAACACAAACTCTAGGTTCTATGGCTGCATCTGTTTCAGCATTGATTTCAGCACCTTCTATCGTACAGGCAATGCCAAATTTGCTATCGAATGCCCATGCCACAGGAGGATCAGGATCAGGATCAGGTGCAGCTTCAAACAGCTGGATGACAGCAGCTGGAGCTGGAGCTGGAGCTACAGGTGCTTCTTCATCTTCGTCTGCTTCCGCAACACTGTCAGCGAGTTCAGTTTTATTGCCCCAACAATTGCTGCAGGCATCACAGCCTATTCCCAAAATGCCACTGACGTCCTTGTCTACATCAACCAATCCGAGTCAGCAATCAGTATCACCCATGAAAACAGAAGGATCTTCAGTATTGCCCCAAAGTGCGGAATCAAATCGACCATCATCATATGTTGATGCCGAGGGCTATCGAATTTGGATTTGCCCAGCATGTGGTAAAGTTGACGACGGTTCCCCAATGATTGGATGCGATGGCTGTGATGCTTGGTACCATTGGTAAGTTCTCCCCTATTGAATATCAATTAATTGAATTACATATTGATCGAGTAACATGTAATACATGTATTATAGGATATGTGTGGGCATACTTGTTGCACCGAACGATAATGAGGATTGGTTTTGTCGCGTCTGTATAACAAAGAAAAAAGTTCACGGATCCGAAAAGAAAAAGAAACGCAACAAAAAGAAATAATTTAACAATTTATGTATATTAATTAATATATATTAATATATGACATTAAGCTGTATATCTTTTTTTTGAAGTTTGAGCACAATACAAATAAAAATTAATATACCACTAATAAAGCGCACATTTTAGATGCAAGAAGAGGTATATAACTAAACAAGTTTCATTTTCAACCAGGAAACGAACGTCATGATTGTAAAATACAGTATACAGATCCTCGGAATCAAAATTTACCTTTTAGGGCCTAAGTGATCAGATCACTAACCTCACCATCACTTTGGCTTGGACCCCATGTAAAAAATATACAACTTTGGATAATAGTATTATTTTCAGAAGATTGTGTATATTACGAAATTGAATAAGTAACACATTAATTGTGGTAAGGTATATTGAGATTTAAATATAGGATATTTTGTTCGTTAATATTCTTTTTTGATAAACGCTCCCAAGGCAAATGAACATTGAATATATTAAGCATCAATTTTAAATAGTGCTGCCTGAAAGTGTAATTTTTTGTTGATTTCCAGATTTCAAACGATGTATATAATTATATAAATACCTGAAAATCTACTAAACACAGTAATACAATAATAATAAGAGCTTAAAATCAATGGTTGGTAAAAAAAATATAATAAAATGATTTAATACATATTAATTAACAAAACCTATTTTTATTGTGCGTTGCTAAAATAATTAATATTGAGATGAATTAATTAATTCCAATCCATTTATATAGAAGGCCTTATTGTTTTTTTTTTTTATAAAAATTACATTTTAGATTTGTTTATCGTGACTTTTACCAAAAAAAAAAAACAACATCTTATTCTTAGTAAGTTTACAATGAAAAGTTAATAAAGAACTTAAAGATATAGTCAAAGATTCGGCATTGTACATATATCAGTCATATTCTGGAAATCGCTGATGGGCGTATACAGGTTTATTTTATCAACAAAATATTTGTAATAAATTGAAAATAAATTTTGAATACCAATTGCATTATTATAATAATAATAATAATAAAAATAATAACAAGCAATTAACAGCAAATTTAATTTTAATAAAAGCATTAACATAATAACAATATACATAATAAAATTACATTACATTTTTTATAAATCCCGGAGAAACTATTAAATGAAATGGCTTAATTCCCACGTAATTACATTACAAATGAGATGATATAATTTTTCTAACAAAACAATTTATTTGAATAAATACAATGAAAAGTTTGTTTTAAAGCAATGTTTCATGATGCCTGGCACGATACATTTGTAGCTTATTGCCAAACATAAGTACATGTAAGAACTTAAGACAAATATAGATTTATGAAGCCAGAAAATATGAAATCCCTACTAGGACCGAATAGAAAGGAAATAGAGTGTAAAATTCAGCTTAATTTGCTTTTAAACTATCTAGGGTCGATGGACGTGGCATTAATACACCGAGATTAATTAAATTTTATATTGCATTACAAGTAAGTATTATAGCGTACAATTGAAAAGCAATAATTCGAGGAAATATTTATGATCTGTGTGTGTGTGTGC